>NC_062518.1:43485803-43508303 GCF_022655615.1 Tachysurus fulvidraco
AGGCACAATATTATAATACACATATAATTAACGGTCCTACTATATGAATAGTTGGATTATGTTCATAAAATAAGTCAGTGCTCAGGGGGTCTGTGGAATTTATTTTACAGTTAAAGAGGCCTCTGACAGACCGTTTGAGAACTTCTGGTTGAAGTGAGAGAAATGCTTTCTGACCAAGATGCAAGAGGTTAGTCATCTAATAAAACCCAGGTTGTCTGGTCTGAGCTACAAAACAAGCCCAATGGGCATTCAAAATGAGTCCAAATACCTTCCCTTCTGGTCAGTAAAGCAGTCCAGGTCTGAAAATTTGACTCACAGAAGCCCTTTATTTGACTTAATGAATACAAAACTCAGTGTAATCAATAACTGACTGGAGTGATGAAGTGGAGTTGATCATTTTATTTATATAACACCAAGTTATAACACCATTGTGTCTTTTCCTTTCATACCACAGCATTTAAAGTTCATTTAAAGGTTATTGTGAGCTTTATGACTCATCCAGAGAAGTCATCAATGACAGTGTGGTGAAGATCCAACAAGAAGTTGAATTCTTATTGTGATCCATTAACCACATGTCCTCAAGTGTTTATTCTACTTATACCACACCGATGTTCTAGCAATTATGACTGTACAGCTTTTCTTTTATTTGTTAACGTGCTACACATTTTCATTCACTGATTGTTATATTTAACACAATTGTTCATGTTACAGCAGTTGTTGTTCTACCTCCACCGTGTATTTTCTTTTCCTTGAACTTAATGGAACATTTTACGTCAGTGATATTTGGCGGAAAAATTGAGGCTTATTTATACCTTGCTTAAGGGCTCAGAAGTGACAGTTTTGACCTTATCTACCGAGCTTCCACTTCCTAAGACTAAGCACTTTCCACGCAGGAACCGGAAATGGCAGCCAGAATTCATTAAGCTTTTCCCGTGCCAGAAAACTCACTGACTGATCCAATGTGTTGACACTGGAGACTCCTTATTATTAAACAAATTTTACTATTATATTATTATTACTACGTCCAACTATTTCCTCAAACAGCAGACAGAAATCCCAATTTGGCAGCAAATATATAAATCCCAGTTTTTATGGTGATTTTAGATCTGGCAACCCTTAACACACAGCCCACTTAACAGGCCATTCTTCTGAAACAAGCTAGAAACTGCAACTCATACATAAACACGATCCTTTAGTTTATTAAAGAGGCGTGCTTTGTGTCAGCATATTCACATAGTCCAGTAATTAACATTTATCTCCAGATGTGTTAGTGGTTTCCTTTGGTATGAGGAGAGAGAAGTTGGAAATATTTCACAGCATATAGTTAGACTGGAGCTCCAGCTCAGCAGGTGGCAGTAAAACTGGAGAAATCTGCACGTTCGAATAGAACATTGCTGATATTTTTTTGTTTTTTTTTCTTGCATTTCTATGTTGTTGCCCAATTTCTTGTCTTAAAGTGGAGCCTAAAATCCCAAAGGCAGACCCTGGAGATATAAACGCAGCTCTAAAAGCATTGTCCAAAATCAAAATATTTTAAAAAGCATCAGGAAGACCGTTGTGTTGTAATCACCCACACTCACTTTCAGTAAATGCTAAATCCTGGTCAGAGTTGCTGTGGGTCTGGATCCTGTCCCAGGAATACTTGGCATGAGACGGGAATAGACCCTGAATGTGCCGCCAGTCCATCGCAGGGCATTGTGACGGGTTACATATAAAATGTGTCAGCAGTTCATACAAACTTAAATGTGTTTATTGTTTGTTTTGCATCCAGTACAAATACTTATTAGAGTCAAATATTTCATGTAACTCCTGTGATTAGTGCTTTAATAAGCAGAATAAGAAATGTGACGATAAATCAAGAATGGAAACACACACACAAACACACACAAGGTACGCTAGCAGTCTCCTCATCTGCTCTGGGCAAATCCACCAGTTTTTGTGGAAAGTTTCATTCTTCGCTAAGGGAGGGTGAGCCTCGGAGCAATTTGGTTGTCTGAAACATTAGGTTGTTGAATTGAATTTTGGTGTAATTTTAGTAGGAAACAGCTGTGCGGGCTGGCGGCTGTTCCCCAGAGTGAAACTGTACGCTCTCTATAAGAGCGGAGCTGAGGACTGCTTTTTCTGTTTACTCAGCATGGGCCTGTGCTGAATGCATGAATAATCAGACATGAGGAAAATAGGCTCTGGTGTGTATAACAGAACGAAAGAGAAGAAGAAGAAGAGAGAGAGAGAGAGAGAGAGAGAGAGAGAGAGAGAGAGAGAGAGAGAGAGAGAGAGAGAGAGAGAGAGAGCATGTTTATTTTGCAGGTACAGTACATTCTGAGCTTGGAGATGAAGTTTGGAGGATGATTGTGCAGGTAGAGTGAGAGAGAGAAAGAGAGAGAGAAAGAGAGAGAGAAAGAGAGAGAGAGAGAGAGAGAGAGAGAGAGAGAGAGAGAGAGAGAGAGAGAGAGAGAGAAAGGAAGAACATGTTTATTTTGCAGGTACATTCTGAAATCGATGACCACAGTTCGTCTACGGATGCCAACACTTCTCCACTTCTCATGTCACATTTTGCTTAGCCATCAAGTAAAGCAAGCGCTCGGGTTTCTCCGAGTTATCATCAACTCTGTCAGCTTCCACATGCAGGAACAAAATCATTATCAATTTTTTTTTGGTGAAAACGAGTGCAGGATTTTGACATCGTACTTTACACACCTTATACACAATGAGGGAAAATACATATTCATACAATTACTTTGTGTTATTTAATAGAATCCTCTTTAACTTTAGACACATGATGTCTGTTTGTTAGATTAAAAAAAGTCGATCAAGTTTAAAATGCTTTGAATGACCATAATAATATATGGTATCGTTATGAAAGACGTTTAGATCGGAAGATCTTGTTATCATAGTGAACGTCAAGCTTCATAGAAGGAGTTCTCGGGAACAGTCAAAAGGAAAGAGAACTGAGTCATAGCAAAGATTTTTAACATTGATGTCAGTTCACAGAACCACAGACTTACCATTATGAAGGGAAAAAAGAAATAAACAGGAAGGAAAAGATTTGCAGGATGACCTGAAAGCAACACTTACTGTACAGCACGTGATCATCTCCTTAAAACTCCTCTGCTAAAAATGAAGCACCGAACTAAAAGACCAATCATAACTCTTTATAAACTATACACTGTAATCTAATTATACAGTAAATACAACATATAATCAGCCATAATATAAAGAAGCTCATCATGTCTGGTGAAGGAAGTTTTGTACAGAACTGAAGTGAAGCATGGTGGTGGGAGCATCATGGCATAGTGCTGCTTCTCAACACATACTGTACTTCTATACTGGGGCATTACAAAACACATCATCTATGCGACCCTGAATGGAGTGATGTCCAAGGACATATTAGAAGAGAAACTGACTCTCATGAGAAATTTGACTGAGCACAGCTGGATGTTCTTCCAGAAATCATACCATACATTTTTTCTGGTGAGATTATATTTGCCTAATACTCGATATACCCATTTGTTAGCGCTCAATATCCAATACAGTGCTCGTTCCATGATATACTGTAAGATCACTTTGGCTGATTCGTTGAAGTCTAAATGAAACCGAGACTCAAGCAGTAGTCCGTCATCTGTATTTCATCTCCTGCTGCTTTCACGAGCTTCATGATTTGCACCACATAGTCTGATTTCAAGCAACTGTTTTGACTGACACACTTAGATGATTTGCTAGTACACATACACAGCTCTTTGCTAAATAATGGCTAAAACCAATGTAAGCAAGCCTTAAATGCACCTGAGGGAGAGTGGTGGAGCTTTCCAGCTTGTTGACAGTATGTGCTTCCAGAATAGGCTTTGGAGATAATTTAAGTAAAACAAGCTGCTAATTGTCCGTAGCACGCTGCGTGAATTTGCCTTGATTCGCCACAAACGGCTTGGAAGGAAATCCATACGCTAATCGTCTGCCGTGCGCACGAGGACAAAGCCCTTGATTGGTTTACTCTCGATCTGATTGCTATTTACGTTACTGCTTTATACGTTTCCTGTCTGGCGATTTCTAGAGTGAAATGCTGCAGAACGCCAATTTTCGGGAAATCCTTTTTGGCGAGTTGGGGTTCTGAGGAAACAGATTCAGAAGGAAAATGGATAGCAAAACGATTCAGTGATTCATGATTCATGTTTTCCATCTAGTGTGTCACCTTAGAAGAATCACTGTTCGAATATCATTCATTCACTTCTGTTGCTTCAAAGTGTAGGGGGAAAAAAGGCAGCAGTGCAACTGGGCACTGGGAAACATATGAAAGCCTGTGTGTGACTCTCTGGAAGTTATTAAGTGAGAATGTAATTTAACTCAGTGGTGATTCATAGAGCCAATTAGTGCGTGAATTAAAATTTTGTGTGCAGGCTCATTAGACGTCCTTGAAAAAAAAAATGACTCAGGAGGTCAATTTTGTTCTGTTTAGGAACTAACCATGATTAACTGGAATGTGTGTGTGTGTGTGTGTGTGTGTGTGTGTGTGTGTGTGTGTGTGTGTGTGTGTGAGAGAGAGAGAGAGAGAGAGAGAGAGAGAGAGAGAGAGAGAGAGAGAGAGAGAGAGAGAGAGAGAGAGAAGTAGACAGACATAAAAGCTAAAAATGAATCTGTTTTTTTTTTTTTTTTTTCTTATGATGGTGCTTAAAAATCTTCTGTATTCTGTCTCCTGCTGCGTTCAGAAGCAACAAGATTGTATCGCAAGTCTTCCAAATTTCTTACAGTTGTGATGCTGGCAAAAGATTGAGACAAAACCTACAGTTAAACACCGGCCTACATGATTTTAAAATAACCGAAAGCTGAACTAAAATCTTTTAGATGCTCTCTAAGAGGGGTCCAAGCACCCGTAAAATAAATAAATAAATAAATAAAATCATGTCCCGTGTTCTCTGGCCAGTTCTTTCCAAGTGGTATCAAAAACTAAACACTACAAAATAACATATTGTTAAAGGTTCATCATAGTAGCTCAGATGTATCAGGCAAATACCCACTGAATGCTGATTGCTGAAGTAATCAAGATCTCATTCGGAATACATTGACAAGCTAAAACAAACAAACAAAACAAAACAAAAAAAATATCCAGTATGCCAAATTTCATTTAGATTTGATTTGCCATTGAGAAACCTCGAATTGAAAAAGGACCAATAGGTTAATAAAGATGTTTAATCATCATCTTCACCACCAACAACGGCAAGTTTTATGACAGAACAAATATTGGATTGGATGTTTATTGATTTAACACCAATTAAAACAGAATTAGATCGACATAACATTCGTTGATGATGTTATAATGCATAGATGGGTGTTACGGAATTACAAGGTTTACTAATAAAGCATTGCTTAGAGGTGACGTCACTAAAGGAATACTTCAGCTCACTCTTCACCTACATGTACACATCCTCACCATGGCTACGCTAAATTCAGTAACTAGCATGAATTGGTATTGAACAGTTAAGATTTTGGGTTACTGAGCAGAAAGTCAGCGGTTCGAGCACCAGCACAAACACGCTGACGCTGCCGGGCTCTTGAGCAAGGCCCTTAACCCTCACTGCTCCAATGGTGACAAAAAGAAAAATAATTTTACTGTGCTGTAACGTATATGTGACAAATAAATTCTGATTCTTCTTCTCTGTCCTTGTGTATGTGTGTGTAGTTTGCCTTCTCACAGACAGATGGCAGCAGTGAGCTTCTCTTTGGTTTAGAATGGCAACGAGGCATCTGGTCAACACAAGTGACTTTTTTTAGTCCACACGTGATTACTGTCTCATCATTTTGCCAGTCTGACAGAAAGTACACGATCTACTACACCACAGACAGAGAGAGAGAGAAAAAATCATGGAGGACCAATGGAAGTGGTCACTGTGACACTCCTAATAGGGAGGGGACGAAATCCAGGTAAGAGTGTGTAGTGTCTCTGACTGCAGTGTGTGTTTGTGACAATAGTCTCACTAACAAATGTAAATCTGTAACAAAAACTCAAGCGTATATGATAAAGAACCACGCTCTGTTATATTCTGCATTCTGATTGGTCAAAAGGTGTCGACTCCTTTCCAGTAATAGGCTAATCTGAGAGGTACTTTATATTATTTACAAACTTTTGTATGTGTGTGTGTTAATAATAGAGAATTAAAAAGATGCTGTAGTATAAATAAATGGAAATAACCAAGCTCATGCTGGTAACGATATCTCCACTTCACATCAGGTCGCATCACACCCACCTCGACGTTGATTATTTTCCTACAGCAGAACATCCCCAAGTGTTTAAATCTTTACCTGTCCCACACTGAGTCCAGTCTAGCTCCAAACACAAATGCAGAACACTTTGACAAGGGTGTTTATGTGTTTGTCTGAACCTAAGGCCTGCTGAGAAGATCCATGGAGTGTCGCTCTAGAATGAGAAGTTTTGAGAATTTGTGTCAAGTGATAAATGAGGATTTAGAGAGCTATAGAAGTGATATTCAATATCAGGTAGTTTTTGTGATGATGTCTAACTTTTATTTGGCCACTTTATTAGGAACATTTTAGGATTATTTGGGAGATTGTTCAATCAGGTGACCATGTGGCAGCAGCTCAAGAGCTTTAAAGATCATTCAATGAGGAAATTCTCTTTGTGGTCTTACTGACACTGGCTAGTTTCAGTATTTCTGAAATTCCCTTGGGGTTCCACACATAACAGTCTAAAAAGTTTAAACAGAATGATGCCAATGAAAAAGAAAACCTCCTGTAAGAACCATGAACATCTGTGGGTGGAAACGTCTTGTTGATGAGAGAGGAGAGAGGAGAATGCAGCGACTCCTTATAGCTGACTGAAACACTCTGTACAATCATGGAGAGTAGAAAAGCATCTGAGCATTTATATAACACAAACATGGTCCAGAACCTCAACACCTTGTGGGAACCACACCGTGAAGAACCCTTGTTCTGAGAGGGAAATAGATTAGTATGGTGTTCCTAATAAATTGTCCAAGGAGTTTATAATCTGATTAGACTTGTCATCATGTATTGCAGGAAAATCTCTGTTAAGGCTTGTCATAACTGATGAGCTTCTGCATTAATCGCTCTGGCTCTTTCTACTCTCTGAATGTTTAGTCAGCGTTTCCTATGGTGTGTCAGTGTTTCAGCTGATGATGAGGAGTGATTTAAAGGGATGTGTTGATCATTAAACCCCCCCATTTTCACCACCGAATCCCTGGCTGTGTGCCCACAGTGCGTGGAAACAAACACTTAGACCTCAACCTTTTTAATTAGCCAGAGGGCCTGGGCTGACAGCTTCTCCTGTCACTGATAGCACAGTAACTAGCTATTACGCTAAATATTTGGTGCGTTGCACAGCTCACACTGACACTGTGGTCTCCCAGGGGGCCTATTGGCCATGAAAAGCCCTGGCACATCCACCATAAAAAAAAAAAAAAAAAAAAAAAAAAAAAAGATAAAATAAAATAAAAAAATCAGAGGGAGTTGGGAATGATGGGAATTATTAATGACCAGAAAAGAATTCATCAAGCTTTAAAGAGGACATGCCACTTAAATGGCTCAGGTTCCAAATTTGGTGTGCTTGTGGGAGTAGTTGTCTTGCTTGATTGAGTGTTAACTATTTTAATGAAAGGAGTGAGAGAGGCTTGCTTGGCAGGCGCCATTTTGGGAATGTATTATGGGCAAGGGTGCTATTTGTAGGTCACAGGCTTTCTAATGAAGTCTCATCCCTAACAGCAGGCTGAATTACGACGGCGTGTCGTGGCTGCACTGCGTGAATGGGTTGCTGCCGTGTCGATGCTGACCTTTGGGGTCAAAAGGACTTAAGTAAACCCTTAGCATTGCTGCTAAGTTATTACTGTCCCGTAGTTTGAGTTGTACTGCTCATTATGGTGAACCGAAATATCAGATGTTGCTAACATTAGCATTTGCTAACATTTGTTGCTAACTAGAGTCTTTGCTTGTTTTACCATGTTTGCAAATACTTCTACTGATGTCCTAAATGCTAATTTACTCCAGTGTTTGATCCTAAACTTGAGTTACTGCCCGGTTTCCTTCTGGCTTCACCGGTTTCCTCCAAACTTCCATAAACATGCCGGTAGATAGATTGGATCTAGCCTTTAGATGGATAGTTTACCATTCCTGGGAAAGAAATTCCATCACGATCCTGACCAGCATCAAGTTCATACTGTAGAATAATTTATATACACTAATTATTTAAAAAAAAATAAAACATTTCTTCAATTAACAGGATCGAACACTGAGCACTTCCAGACTGTAATACGTCTGCTTTTTTATCGTTGGGATTAGTGTTAACACGCCGAAAATCTTTGTGATCTATAAAAGATCTGAGTACGGTAGGCTTTGGGGCAAACATGTCTATCGTCTGCGCTGCTTTTCTTGTTCAACAGATCCTCTGTTTGGGTTTTCAGACTTGATGATGTATCACTGTTGTTCTGACACATCTGATTTACGAGACCTAAATTTAATCCTTGTCGTCTCACGCTAATGTAACCGACGTGCTTGTGGAAAGCCATTCGGGCTGTAAAATGCTCTGAGGAGATTCTCTGCTGAGTGACGTGCTGAAAGACGGGTAGGGAAATATGGTGGGACTTCATCTGCTTGTACAAACACATCTGTAACATTCAGCGTGCGAGAGAACAGAGCTGGGAAAGTTCTAATTAAATCAATTTTAGTATCTTGCGTGTCTTCTCTGTCTTGTAGCTTTCCATAGCATAATCTACACATAGATGTATGCTGGAACGGAGCAGAGGATTCTGGGTCAGCGTCAGCTTTTTGGCTGTGACCTGTGCCTTGGGCTTTGTTTAAGACTTAATTATTTGCCTTTGAATTTGTGTAATCTTCAGGTATTACACAACATGATGAACACGATGGCAGACGATGGCGAACAGCTTGGCAGGAAATTGAAGAAAAATATCAGTTCAAACGTGAACACATAAAAAAAAATCAACCTTCACACAGATCTCTCAAATTCTTTCCACTTCAGACGTCTTTCAGAGCGAGTGCAGGATTAAAGGAGTAATTAGGGATTTTGGTGTTGTAACACTGCTGCAGTGTTAAGGAATGGCAATCACATGCAGCACGCTTTAAGTGGTGTATTAGTTTTATGGCTTGTGCTCAGTGCAGCCGGAGCAGCGGGATGTACGAGTCGGACTTTTGATGACAAATAAGTCTGTGGCTGTAAGCTGTGTGTCTCAGGTGTAATCACTACACCTTTACACAGCTCTAATTGTAGCCTGAGGCTGGAGTACGAACTACATAAGAACATTTATAAAACAAATAATAACGAGAGACAGACAGACAGAGAGAGACGGAGAAAGACCGAGAGAGAGAGAGAGAGAGAGAGAGAGAGAGAGAGAGAGGCAGAGAAAGAGAGAGAGAGACAGAGAAAGAGAGACAAACAGACAGACAGACAGACAGAGAACCTGAAATCTTCTTTGAATGAATGTCTTTTCCCTCATTCAGAAAACATAGCATTTTATAAACAAATAGTATTTAACAAATATCATACATATAAATAAATGTCTGATTTTCTGGCTGTTCTGTCTGATCTACAAGCAGTCAGGACTGTGAGACAAACACTTTTGTGTTTTTTGTCTTTTTTTTTCCATAAATCATCAGGAGACAGATTTATTCAGGGTTTTACTGTATTTCACAGTGTGTGTAAAAGTGACACTCTGGTAGTTGAACCACACCTTTGTGTTCATGGGTGGGAAAAGGAAAGAGTGCGGTCTCAAACATTATTTAGCCCCGCCCACTTATCAGATCAATTTACTTAACTGAACAATTTACTTTATTCAATTCAATTTATTACATTTTTTCAATTCATGTTACTTGGTGAAACCTTCATAAACCTAAAGCATCTTTAACAAATCCATTCCCGTTCCCACCGACCTCCCTCCACACCTGTATCCTAATCTAATTTTGGAAAAACAAACAAACAAAAAAAAAACAATCAAACAAAAACAAATAATTTCCAGACAATTTTTTTTACTTTAAATTGAACTAACTTTTAATCAAATGTATACATAATGCTAATAGCATTTATATTCAAAAAAATATGTAGATGTGATTTACTCAGCTTCAGCTCATTGAAGAGTGCAGTACTAAGCTGTGTGAGTGTGTGTGTGTGTGTGTGCGTGTGCGTGTGCGTGTGCGTGTGCGTGTGCGTGTGTGTAAATGAGTGATTTCGTGTCTGGGTCGTTTCTTTCAGTTTGCAGGACTGACTTGTGTTTATGTCATCTGAGAATCTGTGTTTGGGGTGAGTGCTTCCTTTCCACATTATGGGTAATAAAAACGTGTGTGTGTGCGTGTGTGTGTGTGTGTGTGTGTGTGTGTGTGTGTGTGTGTGTGTGTGTGTGTGTGTGTGTGTGTGTGCGGAAAGGCGACACATGCAATACAGCCTGGAAATATAAATCTCTATGAAAGCTAGATATTAGGTCTCATCCCAAATCTCATACTTCTGCCTTATTCTACCAGTGTGTAGTATAAATAGTGTGATTTGTGTGATTGTGAAGAAGAAGAAGAAGAAGAAGAAGAAGAAGAAGAAGAAGAAGAGAAGAAGAAGATTTCAAGTACCAGAATAATGCACTTATTCAACTGAAATCAACACAGTGTGGAATGTTGGACACTTCATGCGCTCAACACTCGCAGCTACAGGGCGTGAATGCTGGAGGAAAAAAAAAATCAAGATGGTTGACAGAACTTCTTACAAACATCCTTTATATTTATGGCATTTAGCAGGCGCATTTATCCAGAGTGACTTACATTTTGATCTCATTTTATACAGCTGAGCAATTGTGGGTTAAGGGCAGTATTGTTAATATAAAGTTTAATATAATACAAAACATTCAAGATTAGTATTAGATATATTTAAATGTGTATTGTATTTTCCCCAATGAGCAAGTCTGAGGTGACTCAGGTGACTGTGGGGAGGAAAAACTCCATTGAATGGTAAAGGAAGAACAATGAGAGGAACCAGACTCAAAGGGGAACCTCATCCTCATATAGGTCGTGCTGGAGGGTGTGATTATTATTATACAGTATTGTATTTATGAGGAGATCGTTGTCTTTAAAGACCACATGGAGTTAGCATCTCATCTTTAGTATCACAGTGTCTAACTGGAGCTGGTAGATCTCTAGTTCTCACAGAGTCGGCCTCATCTCAGTGGAGATCCAAAATCTTCATGGCACGGAAGACAATCTGAGCTGGTACAATTTCTGGATGCCTCGGGATGAGTAGAAAGAGAGAAGCAGTGGAGAGGGATTAGCGTAACTGCTGTTCATAATATTAGCAAGCACTAGATGATAAAGTGCATTTGGTCAGATGCATTAGAGCACAAGATTATGGGAGGTACATGTATTATTTAAAATGGGGAAGTGTGTCTGAGTCCTGTAAACTATCAGGAAGACTATTCCAAAGTTTAGGAGCTAAATACAAAAACGCTCTACCACTTTTAGTAGACTTAGATATTCTGGGAACTACCAGAAGTCCTGAGTTTTGTGATCTTAGAGAGCGTGAAGGATTGTAACGTGTTAGAAGACTAGTCAGATACATGGAAGCTAAACCATTAAGAGCCTTGTACGTAAGTAACAACAGTTTGTAATCAATTCTAAACTTAACAGGTAGCCAGTGTAGAGATGATAAAATTGGGGTTATATGGTCATACTTTCTTGTCCTAGTGAGAACTCAGCTGCATTTTGGACTAACTGTAACCTATTTATTAAAGATGCAGGACAACCACCTAGTAATGCCTTACAATAGTCCTGTCTAGAGGTCATGAATGCATGAACCAACTTCTCAGCATCAGATAAAGATAGGCCCGATAAGTAGTATTTCTGTCTTATCAGAGTTTAATAACAGAAAATTACAGGTCATTATAAAATTACAGGTCATCATCTCTTTAATGCACTCAGTTAATTTAGACAATTTAGATTTCGACAATTTCATTTGGTTTTGATGAGATATATAACTGTGTATCATCAGCATAACAGTGGAAATTAATCCCATGCCTTCTAATGATGTTCCCTAAGGGGAGCATGTATATTGAGAGAAGCAGAGGCCCTTAAACTGATCCTTGAGGGACCCCATAATTAACTGGAAAGAAACTGGAGGATTCACCATTTAAATCTGCAAAATTGTATCGACCAGACAGGTAGGATCTAAACCAACTTAAAGCCTGTCCATGAATACCTGTATAATTTTTTAAGCGATTTAGGAGAATGTTATGCTCTATAGTGACGAATGCTATGATGGAGCCTGAAACCTGACTGAAACTCTTCAAAGATATTGTTCTACTGTAAGAAGTACAGACACAACATTTTCTAGTATTTTAGACATAAACAAAAGATGTGAAATAGGTCTGTAATTTGATAGTTCATTAGGATCTAAATTAGGTTTCTTAATGAGGGGCCTAATAACTGCCAGCTTGAAAGATTTAGGCATGTAACCTAAAGTTAATGAGGAGTAAATTATATTAAGAAGAGTCTCACCAGCTTTATGAAACACTTCGTTCAGTAATTTAGTTGGAATGGGGTCTAGTAAACAAGTTGTTGATTTAGCTGTTGTAATAAGTTTATTTAACTCTTCCTGTCCTGTACTTGTAAAGCATTGTAGTTGTGAGTGTAGAGCTTTAAGTGAGACTGGGTCAGGAGATGCTCTCTTGGGTTGAACATCAACTATTTTGTTCCTGATACTTCAAATTTTATCAGTGAAGAATCTCATAAAGTCCTCACTACTGAGCTGTGATGGAATAGTGTGTTCAGATCTCTGTTTGTTTGTTAAACTAGCCACTGTGCTAAATAAGAACCTGGGATTGTTCTGGTTATTTTCTATGAGTTTGCTCAGGTGCTCAGCGCTAGCAACTTTTAGAGCCTGTCTATTGCTGGACATACTGTACTGTCCTTATACGCAATACTAAAAACCTCTAATTTATTTTTTTACACTTTCGCTCGAGGTTACGGGTTTCTCTATTGAGGGTGTGAGTATGGCTATTGAACCATGGTGCAGGTGTTTTGTCTCTAACCTTTTTTAATCGGATTGGGGCAACAGTGTCTAATGTGCTAGTGAATATAGCGCCTATGCTGTTAGTCATTATTGTATTTAAGGGTACAGTAAGAAGTTGAGGCAGATCAGGCAGGTTATTTGTGAATCTGTCTTTAGTGGTCTGAATAATAGTTCTACCGAGTCGATAACGTGGTGAGACACAGTTAGTCAGTTCTACAGGTAGTGTGTACATTATGAGGTAACGGTCTGTGATGTCATCACTTTGAGGTATGATATCTATACAGTATCAGTGATGTCTATTCCATGTGATATCATTAAATCTAGCCTACGATTAAGCCGACGAGTCGCTCTTGTGATGTTTTGTTTAAGCCCAAATGAGTTTATTAAGTCCATAAATGAGTCCTAAAGCATCATTTGTATCGTCAATGTGAATGTTAAAATCTCCTACAATTAACACTTTATCAACATGAACCATTTGTGAAAGAAAATCTGCAAATTCTTTAAGAAAATCGGTCAGAAGCTTAAATTTCCAAAGCACTGACTGCATTCTGGTTTCTATTCAAGCTCTCATTCGTAAATGGCAAAAGGATGAAGGTGTGCGAAGTGCCTTTAGTAGCTGGAGCGTGCAGATGATTTGTGGTGAAACAGGAAACAGATGCAGTCAGTAATCAGATGATTGAGAGCGAGAGAGAGAGAGAGAGAGAGAGAGAGAGAGAGAGAGAGAGAGAGAGAGAGAGAGAGAGAGAGTGGAGTACAGCTGTGGAGGTGTGGAGATTCTGGTGGATTCATGCTGCCTCCACATGATACCCGGGTTTCTGAGATGGGACGAGTCATACTGTAAACTTTCGACATAGCAGACTAGATGAGAGTAAACCTTGTGTTCTTTCTTCCTTTAGAAAACAGTTCGTTTTCATTTTTTATAACTGCACTTCAATAATGTGAACTTGGGTCATTCTGATGAAGGCAACATCACCGAGCCTATAGTCCTGGAGAACATTGTAGTGAATTCTGTTCTCCTTACACACCTTCTTCATGGTCCTTCAAGACCTGAGTTGGGAACCTGAGCTCTCTGAAATGTAAACTTTACTACTGAGAGAAGAAATTGTGTTTATCTCAGATGTTTAGCATTAAACCTGGTCATGAAGCAGCTTCGCAGAATTCCAAATTGGATTTGTGTAGATTCCGATCACACTGGAGAAAAACTCCAAAAGAAATGATATTGAATATTGACTGTGTGTGAGAGAGATGAGCACAGGACAGTGTTGATGATTACAGTATCATCAGCAGCAGCAGCTCTGAGGTACAAATGCATGTGTTGTTGAAATGCTGAACAAGTTGTTGCTCTGGTCTCCATACCCTTGTGTTTCCGTGCTGTTTTCCTGAACACGGGGGTTGATATTTTTGTTTCTGTTTGTCGTTGGCTCCTGTTTTCTGATAGCTCTCTGTAATTAATTTGTGTATTTAAACCTTTGACTTGTTTCAGTGTTCCTGAAGTTCACTGTTTTATCTCCAGTCCGTAGTGAGCCTTTGTTTTGTCTTCAGCTTTTTCCTGGGTTTCGATATTGTCCTGTTTCCTTGTTACAGTCTTTTGGATTAGCTCGTTATTGTTGTTTGTGGCTCGCCTGGCCCTCGCCTGTTTCCTGTTTCTGTATTTACATTCATGTTTCAGGATTTGTTTGTCTGCTCCGTTAGCAAAAACTTTTACTTACAACTGCTTTGTCTCAGCTCCATTTTAAGACGATTCACAAAATCTTCAGTGTTCAGTATTAAAATTTCTGCTGCTTGCGTGACATCTAGCTCGAGATCAAGCTTTGCTCTTAGATAAACCTCTAAAAGATTTTCGGTAAAGTTATATCTTTAGATACAATACTGTGTTTTGTGTCAGGAACTGGGGCTAATTTTATCATGTATATAAAATATTAGACTAGGATTTATTAGAACAAATAATTTTCCTTTAAATTTTATGGTTATTTACAGTTACAGGTTTTTGTTATTTTTGTCATTTTGCCAATATTTTTGTACATATTTCAGAATAGTGAAAAAGCACTTTTTTGATGTTTGCTAGCTAAAATAATGATGACTATTATGTTATTTTTAACTCTTCTTTCGCTTCTCTTCTCTTCTTCTTCTTCTTCTTCTTCTTCTTCTTCTTCTTCTTCTTCTTCTTCTTCTTCTTCTTCTCCTTCCTCATGTTTTCCCTGTTCCCAGACAGATTACAGTAGCTCTTTTCATTTTGAAAAGCGTGACAAGTCAAAATAAATGTGCGCTATTGCACACATGCTAGCGAGATGCTATGTAGGTACTGCGTTTGTGTGTTAAGTATCTGAGGTTGTAGGAAAGTTTTACTTCTTTCTATCGATGCTAAACATCATCTATGTGAGCAAGTTTTTGTGAACTTCTTCATGTATTTATGACTTCATGTTCTTCATGTAGCACACATGTTTTATTTGTTATGAAGGAAAATTAAAGGTCACAAAGATGTGTTTTATGTTATTTCTGAACAACCGTTGAATCCACCGTTATGTCTTTTTGTTACTTCTATAAATGTCCTTAGCTAGTTTCTTCTATAACCTCTAACTGTCCGGGGGTTTATTATTGTGTGCGCTGGACTAAAAGTTGCTAAAGTTAAAAAAACAACAAACCCAAAAATATTAGTAAATGAAAAAAAACAACAACTTTTAATTATGTTATGAAATTAAGGTTAACAAAATATATGAATATAAAATCATTTTCAGGATATTTCTATTCATTTTTAATGCTAAAATCTTCCAGGAAAATAATAATAATAATAATAATAATAATAATAATAATAATAATAATAATAATAATAATAATAATAATAAGTTTAAAGCTTGAATGAGTAAAAGTATTAAAAATCAGACTGAATAATCTTAGATTTTAATTATAATGATGCTATTATAAGAATACTGGGAATTCAAGATAATATACCATGTAGAAAATCTTATGTTCTTCTCGCCCTCTCCGAGTTCATACGTATTAGCGTGGAGTGTTTATTTTCTCACCGTAGGTGTGTATTTAATGGTGTGTTCATGAAACAGGACACGAGTGATGAAGGATTCATTTTGTTACACATCATTCTTGTTTTCTTTTCTAGATTTCCTTTTGTGTTTCCAGCTAAATCCTTCCAATTATCCAAGCGAATTATTTGTGTTGGGCTCGTATACACATCGGGTAAATATTTGTCATTTCTAATTCACACGTTTATCATTATGCTGGATATGAAAAAGAGTTCAGAGAAAGAGTTATTGATGAAAGAAAATTAATTCTAACATTTACTGCTTAACTTTTCAAAACATACATTGCCATTTTAGCCAAAACCCAGTTGCAAGAATCAGTTGCACAATTCTGTCTTGCCGTGAAGGACATATGATTTATTTTCCTTTACAGGGTTTAAATAAGCCGGCTGTCTTGTAAGAGCACTTTTCTCACTGCTTATCTGTAAATCCAGACACGCGAGTGACATGAAGTCTGATTGTTCTCACATGATTTTCAAGGTGTTTATATATTATATCATATTTTAGTTACTTAGATGTATAGCACTAACTCAGGACTTCTGGTAGTTCCCAGAATATCAAAATCTACTAAAAGTGGTAGAGCGTTTTTGTATTTAGCTCCTAATCTTTGGAATAGTCTTTCTGATAGTGTTCGGGGCTCAGACACACTTTCCCAGTTTAAATGGAGATTAACATCTACATGCACATTGTCATCTAGTGCTTTCTAATATTATGAACAGCAGCCCACTGCTTCTCTCTTTCTACCCATCCTGAGGCATCCAGAAATTGTCCCAGCTCTGATTGTCTTCCATCTCATGAAGATTTTGTACCTTCATCACGATGAGGCCAACCATGTAAGGATCATGAGGCATCTAGAGATTTACCAACTCCAGCTTCATGAAGTTTTTGTACATACTAAGAGGAGATGCCAACTCCATGTGATCATTGATGACAACAACCTCCTCACCTACACATTTGTCAGACTGTATATTTTTAATCACACCTCCAGTGTCACCCAAATGAGGATGGGTTCCTTTTTTGAGTCTGCTTCCTCCCAAGGTTTCTTCCTTTACCATCCAGAGTTATTCCTTGCCACAGTTGCCTCAGTCACTTCAGTCAGCTCAGTCACCTCAGGCTTGGGGATAAATACAAATACATTGAAATATAACTAAATGTATCTTGCATTTTTGTATGATATTAATCTTTATATTAACCTTTTCTTTTATGTTTATGTTCTGTAAATCTGCTGTGAGACAATGTACAGTACATGCACAATGTACATATACAATGTATAAATAAAATTTAATTTGAATCAGTACTATGTAATATAGCATTATATCAGTACTATGTAATATAGCATTATATCAGTACTATGTAATATAGCACTATATCAGTACTATGTAATATAGCACTATATCAGTACTATGTAATATAGCACTATATCAGTACTATGTAGTATAGCACTATATCAGTACTATGTAATATAGCACTATATCAGTACTATGTAATATAGCACTATATCAGTACTATGAAGTATAGCACTATATCAGTACTATGTAATATAGCACTATATCAGTACTATGAAGTATAGCACTATATCAGTACTATGTAGTATAGCACTATATCAGTACTATGAAGTATAGCACTATATCAGTACTTTTGTAGTATTGCAGTATATCAGTGCATAAT
Source organism: Tachysurus fulvidraco (assembly GCF_022655615.1). Lineage (NCBI taxonomy): Eukaryota > Metazoa > Chordata > Actinopteri > Siluriformes > Bagridae > Tachysurus > Tachysurus fulvidraco. The sequence goes on from NC_062518.1 coordinate 43,503,525, forward strand.
ATTACAACAGTATTAGTAAATAGTAATATTAGCTTTTTTTTTTACATGTAAATTGTTTCCTAATTGTGAGATTTCCTGAGACAGTTCTTCCTGTAGAATGCAGACATTAAAGCAGAGCGTTAGTATAAACCTGACCGAGCTGCCGATCTTTCAGAACCGTATAACACAGGGATGATTACGAACTTTTCCCAGAAATAAACAAAAAATTTAAGACCGGTGACGTCGAAGTTGCTAGCTAACGTTGTTCACTCGACAGATTTATATAAACTCTGTCAGAAGCAAATAGACCTTCTAAACAACACGGCGTGCGATCAAACACGGTCCTTTCACTTCTATACTGATCCTCGCACATTTGTTCTGGATGAAAAACACCTGCTGAATTAAATCCCAGCCTGGAGTTTTAATTGAGTTATTGGGTTTATGCAGCACACACCCCAAACCCCTACAGAAAAGAAGGGCACTTGGAGGCATAGTGGGATAGTTCATGACCGAGACGGGTTAAACGACACTCCAAGCACGTCCAAATCAAACATATTTCAGCACAGCGGCTTCACCGCTCTCCCGCTCTCTCCAATCCAAACAGCCCAGCTATTTCATTGCTTTTTTTCTATTTTATAAGGATACTGGAACGACTTTGGCATGAACACGGTTCAAAATGTAACATTAGTACCTACATATGAAACATGCCATAATGGAGGCCTGCTCTGTTAATCACATATTAATTGAAATCACAGCTCTGGCCTCTGGGTTCAGTCGCAAAGCGCTGTCGTTAGTGCATTCCTTTCGGTAATAAGTCTTCTTCTGCTCCGCACCAAGAAAGGTTTTCAGCTCGTCAAATAAAAACTAATTGTAGAGATTTTTGTGCTGATCGTGCACTACACGTTTGACGAATGACAAATGCTGAACTGCAGAATATCCATCTCTGAGGAATGTGCTTCAAGCTGCGACTTTTTAAACACTCTTATCAACACTTAATCTCGCTTCATGAATCACACACACACACACACACACACACACACACACTGTTATTACAAATATTCACTATTATTACAGCAGAGCGAGTGTTTATTTCAGTCACAATTTGTGTCATGAACAAAACAAAAAACTGCAGAATTCATTTTAAATAATAAATCCTCCGAACATGTTCAAGCAGAAAGCGTTTAAATCATCTCAGGACTTTCAGCTTGTTCTTAATTAAAGGACGGATGATTAATAGACTGATTTTTACCTGACTCACCTCAGAACTTTAACTCTAATGCAAAAATAAATTGATTTATTTTTTTTCATTAAATGAATTATATATATATAATTATAATAATATAATATAATATAATATAATATAATTATATTATATATAATTTAATGAAAGTATTAAATATGAATTTATTATTAAAATGTGGTGATTTTGCAACAAACTGATTTAATTATTTATTTTATTTTATTATTTGTTTTTATTTGTTTAGAAAATTGTGATAACACAACCCATCGTCAGATTATTATTATTATTATTATTATTATTATTATTATTATTATTATTATTATTATTATTATTATTATTATTATTATTGTTGTTGTTGTTGTTGTTTTTGTTATTATTATTATTATTATTATTATTATTAGTAGTAGTAGTAGTAGTAGTAGTAGTAGTAGTAGTAGTAGTAGTAATTCATTGTTTGTGTGATGTTTCACACTCAAGATAAAACAATAATCCAAACAAAATTATGAACAAAAAAGTGAACAAAACCGTCTGAAGAACGTTGACATAATAAGAGACAGATATTTGTTTCCACACAAATCATGACATCATCTAAAGAACCACATGGACATGGACATGCTAACATCTGAGAGGGAATATAAATATAAAAAGATCACATGCATAGAATTTAAGAAGAAATTAGAAATAGTTCTATTAATAATTCTCCATTTCCTGATACAGATGCTGGAAATGTAAAAAAAATCTAGATTTATAAAATAGAAATATATTAATATTTAATTAGAGAGCTGAATGTTCTTTAAATTCCTGATTGTTTTGTACAAAAAAACAATTCTTCGTTCACTCATATGTGGTTTTTAAGCTTCCTGTGTTTAATTAAGGAGCTGAAAGCTTTGAGGTCGAAGGAGAAGTGAGTAATATTTGGACAGGAAGTAGAGTTGAATAGCTTTTGTATGTAAACAGTTCATTGTATGTTCAGTTTAAGCTCAGATATATGATTCATCAGCGTACAGCTTCTTCTGAATATATTTACATCGGCGTATTTATAATAAATTGAGCCTTGTTGCCAAACGTTGTTGAATACAATGTCTTTGTCTTGGCTTGTTTTTTCCTTCTTCAGTTTTCCTTTTCTGACCTTCAGCTCTGCTACTGAATCTCCACAATGCTTCTGAATCATTCTGAACATACCATATAGCTGAGATGCCCTGAAATGGACAGATGATTCATCAGTCTGCCTGTCTGCTCCTTCCTCCTCCTCCTCCTCCTCCTCCTCCTCCTCCTCCTCTTCTTTTCTTCCTTCACTGTGAAACCGCCTCACTTCATCCAGTGTATTTTTTCTTCTATTAATATCCTCATTGGCTCTTAGGTTGCATGAAAAGGCTGTGACTGTTCTCTCCTCTTTCTCCTCATCCTCGTCGTCCTTCTTCTCCTCTTCTCATGCGCATCTTTCACTCGAGCATGTGCAGGAATGAAAAATAAAAGCAAACAGCCGTCATGAAGGAGACGAGGAACGAACGGCCTTGAAGACTTTTTTTTGACGGAGCTGAACGTTGGAGTCACACGCACGAACGTGTGTCTACGTGTGTGTGTGTGTGCGTATGTGTGTGTGGGGAAATCCTTCTGTATTCTTCATCATCGGCATGTTCCTGAAATCCGAGAGGCTGACTGTCTCCTCTCTGTCATCCTTCCAAAAAATAAAAATGGTGTATTAATTGAGCCAAATCCTCACGATCCGATCTGTCCTCGGATATCGGATCTGTCAGAGGACGTGCAGAGCATCAGGGGTGTCAATCACACATCGACAGATCGTAAAAATCCAAGATACATCGTGCCAATATTTCTCAGTCTCTCACACACACACATGCGCACACACAGACTCACACACACACTGACCTCTGACTGCCAACTCTACACAATCTGCTCTTACGTAACCGAGTACTGAATCACTTAACCAGCCCCACATGTGCACACAGTGTGTACACAGTGTGTGTGTGTGTGTGTGTGTGTGTGTGTGTGTGTGTGTGTGTGTGTGTGTGTGTGTGTGTGTGTGTGTGTGTGTGTGTGTGTGTCTGGATGTGAGACACAGTCACACTCGACTGCCAACAGCCAGACCATGAAGACCAAAAATACACGCAGATGAATGTGGGCTGCGTAGATGGAGTCAGTCAGCAATCACAAGGGTTGTGACAAGCATCTGCACAATCTGTCGCACTCAGTAACAATCCAACTGCTCTGTGTTGTTCACACACACACACACACACACACACACACACACACACACACACACACACACACACACACACACACACACACACATTTTTAACGCTCATATTGGCTTGTATAAATGTGTTTAACAACTTCTGAACACAGACACCCACTTTCCATGCCTGTTGTGATGGTGTACTACTCAGTTTTTTTTAGCAGGTACAACACACATGTAACACTTACACTCATGCTCGATTGTAGTACAGATGTAGGTGAAAATGGTGTTTTGATCAAACTTGGACAAATACAGGTATAAGATGGGTTTGTGTTGTTGTTGTTGTGTTTGTTTTAGTTGTGTTTGTTATTTTTGTTGTGTTTATTGTTGCGGTTGTGTTGGTTATTGTGGTTGTTGTTTTTGTTGTGGTGGTTGTTTTTGTGGTGGTTGTGGTAGTTGTTGTTGTTGTGGTAGTTGTTTGTGTTGTTGTTGTTGTAGTGGTTGTTGTATTAGTTGTTGTTTTTGTGGTTGTTGATGCGGTAGATAATGTTATTGTTGTGGTTGTTGTTTTTGCTGTTGTTTTTGTGGTTGTTGTTGCTGTGGTAGTTGTTGTTTTTGTGGTATTTGTTGTTTTTGTGGTTGTTGATGCGGTAGATAATGTTATTGTTGTGGTTGTTGTTTTTGCTGTTGTTTTTGTGGTTGTTGTTGCTGTGGTAGTTGTTGTTTTTGTGGTAGTTGTTGATGTGGTAGTTGTTGTTGTGGTAGATATTGTTATTTCTGTGGTTGTTGTTGTGGTAGTTGTTGTTGTGGTAGATATTGTGGTTGTTGTTGTGGTAGTTGTTGTTGTGGTAGATATTTTGGTTGTTGTTGTGGTAGTTGTTGTTGTGGTAGATATTGTGGTTGTTGTTGTTGTTGTTGTTGTTGTGGTTGTTGTTGTTTTTCCACACAAATGATCTGCTTGAAACTAAAGGTGTGTGAAGGTTGGGCTGGTGCAGGATGTGATCGGTGACCTGTGAGAGCTGTGAAATGTATCTAGAACAGTAAGTAAGTAACAGTGATGGGTTCAATTCAGCTACAGAACTGTTTCTGTTTTTTTACGGTTGTGGGAGAAAATAACACAATAAACATAAAAATAAAATCCAAACTCAGGGAGTCAGGAATTCCCAGGAGTCAGGAGTTTCTGTTTAGTTCCTGTCATGTTTAGGTTCTCCACTCCAGGGCTCTGGGCTTTCATTCTGTCTCTGTCTCATTGTAATGTTGTGTTACTGTATTCACCTGCTGTGTGTTGAGTTCCTCACTGGTGTGTGTTTACTGCTGCCTTGTACTCAGGACTCAGGGGTGTGTATGAGGCATCTGCATGCACACA
>NC_062518.1:43510803-43538303 GCF_022655615.1 Tachysurus fulvidraco
CTGAGGTGACTCAGGCAGCAGTGGTAAGGAAAAACTCCCTTAAATTGGTAAAGGAAGAAACCTTGAGAGGAACCAGACTCAAGGGGGAACCCATCCTCATATGGGTGACACTGGGGGTGTGATTGTAATATACAGTCAGATAAATGTTGCATTGGTGTAAGGATCATGGACTTCGGATCTCCTTAGTATCACAGAGTCTAACTGGAGATGTCATTTATATCATTTATTGTTAAATTTCAAGTGTTTTCAAAGTCTGAACTTGTCTGGCACTTGAATGGGAAACAATCCTGTAGTTGTCTTTACTACATGTCAAGTAACAGACAACAGACACAGAATTTCTTCTGAATAAAATAAATAAAAAGTGCAAACACAGCTTTGTGCTTCCTGAACTTAGGGCCTATATTTCAAGTAATGTAAAACATTCAGAATTCTCTGAATAAAATAAAAGTGCTTTTAATCTTTAAGAAAAAAATTAAACAACAGACTTTTGAGCTGCCCCTTTTTTAAACATTTACATTAATAACACAGGAACTTTAGGCAACAGAACATTTCAGGTAAAATAGAACAGGGCAGAATTTACTGAATAAAAGAAAAGTGCAGAGCTTTGAGCAGCTCCCTTTTTCCTCTCTCCTTTCCACCTCTCCTTACTCCCTTTCCATCTTCCGTTCCTAGTGAGAGACATGGACATATAACTGTCCTGCCAGCGGTTTGAATCTTAATTGTCCTGCCAGTGTAATTAGGTGCATTACTGCCACCTTCTGCTCTGGAGTATGGAACAGAAACAATCTGTTTTTAGCTTGGCTTTTGATGACGCTCCTGTCGTAATAACTACATTAACTGCACATGAACGAAAGATTTATCTTTTTATTCATATCAAAGAGCTTATAATCTTATAGTATTAGATTATAATAAGGAGATGCTTAATATGATAATATTAGAATGTTAACGGGTCCGTACCGCGGTCCGCCATTTGGTAATGCCCGGACTAGAGGATCGTGAGACAGAAAAGAAAAGAAAAGAAAAGAAAAGAAAAAAGAATAAGGATAAATTATAAACTATAAAATGTGATTAAAAAAGGACTAAGTGAGAAATTAAGAAAAAAAAAGACAAATAAAATACAATTTCAAATAGATTAAAAATTCAACATTTACAAATTCATTTTTAAAAAATAAACATAACATTGAATTGTTCGTTCATTTGGTGAAACTGATATAAATTTTTATTAGAAAAAAAATGAAAATGAAAACCATGAACTGTACAGAGCTGAAAACAAAAAGAAGAAGAAGAAGAAGAAGAAGAAGAAGAAGACTTTTTAGTCAATTCTGCTTGAAGTCTCATCCTTTCCACTGACTCGTGATGAAACCTGAAATCTTCTAGAATCTTCTTTTTCTTCTTCTTCTTTTTTGTCATTTCTTTCAACCTGAAAGTTTTCCCTTCACCTCTCTGTTTAACTCTTTCTTCCTCTTCAGGCTCTCTCTGAGTTCATTGTTGTTGAGCACTGAACTTGTAAATCCTCACTATCTTATCGTTGGTAACGGGGGATTCTGGGATATTTGAGCTACACACACCTGAGCATGGTGGCGCTTTGAGCTTTTTTGTATCTCATGTCTCTCACGTATCATCTGCTGCTTTTCTTCAAGCCTTGATGTACTCGGCTACAGCGGCAAGAACAAATCGAGGTCATGATTGAAGCCCTCATGTAAAACTGGAAAACAAATCTCCACAGTGTTTGGACTTTAAACCCCATAGCTAGTGGAACGTGTGCGTTTTGTTGTGAGGAAGCTAGCCGTTCAGACAGCGCTAAAAACCAGCTCGCTTGAACTGCCAGAGGCCTCAGACACAAACACACACGATGAGCCAACACACCTGATTAAAGGCATCAGCTCATCATCACGTCTTTTATCAGCTTAGGGAGGTGTGTTAGTGTTACACACGTCCATAAAGACCAGGTGCTGCCTGTAATTTGATCAGATTGTTCTGTGTTCAGTCTTAGCATGCCGAGTCCTTTTATTTCACTGTTTAATTCACTCGTAAACGTCTCTGTGTCTGTTTTACTAATCCAGCAACTATACAGTACGCAATGCTGTGAGGTCAGATCTCGATTCCGATTGGTCAAAAGGTGTGGATTCATTTACTACAGTTCACCAGATAATGGTGCGTTCGTGTCACGTTGAAAAAAAAAATGTATTCACGGGTTCATCTGAATTTAAACTCGAATTTAGAGTCGGAAATGAGTCTGAATTTCTTTCAGTAAGTGATGGTGTCTGTACTGAAGCTGAGGGGAAATCTGCTGAAACTGAACTATTCCTCATCCCCGAAGCTGATTTCAGTTGTTTTTTTGTTATTTGGTGTTAGTTGATGAAGCAAATTACTAAAACACAAGGAAACTGATTAACATTTAAACACCTACACAAGAGTTTTCCCAATTAACGTCAGAGGAGATGTTCACATTTCTATAGTAACAAGATAGCGTGATTGTAGACATGAAGTTTCTGTAAAAAGGAGTTTATTTTACATTCGTTGTAATATTCATAGGTATCACTAACATAGCTGACTTTTCATGCTAAATCGGATTACAGTGGGATTTTTTCTGAGGTAAATGTTGATATTCTGCATTGTTTTTATTTTGTTTCCAGTATAAACTGTGCATTTAGACTGCACCTACATGCTAGCATGGTCATATTTTAGCCATATGTTTAGCTCCATATTCCATATGTGGAAAGTGTTTTTTTAAACACAGCATCATATTGTTGGCAGTTTCCTTCATGTGTAACTTGTACTTTTTTCATGATTTGTTAAGAGTTTTTCACAACTGATCTGATATCCTGGACACGGCAAAAACAAAACAAAACAAAAACAAAAAAACGTGGATCGGATTTCAGAGAAAATAATAAGGAATGACTGGAAAAATTGGAATTGGATTTGAAAAAGATTGTTTTTGGAACTGGGAATGTTTACACACAAAAATACTTGGTTTTGTGTGTGTGTGTGTGTGTGTGTGTGTGTGTGTGTGTGTGTGTGTGTGTGTGTGTGTGTGTGTGTGTGTGTATGTGTGTGTGTGTGTGTGTGTTAGGACTGATTTTTATTCTATTCTATTTGTGTACTGGTCACACACACACACACACACACACACACACACACACACACACACACACACACACACACACATACATATATATATATACATACATATATATATATATATATATATATATATATATATATATATATATATAAAACAATTTCCTCTGATCACCCCCACAGCTCTTTATATGTCATGTTGCCTTCTTGAACTATTTTTTTTATTATCTTTAATAGTTTTTTTTACTTCAATTTTACCTCAGCATGAAAAGATGGATCTCAGCATCATATAACCATGTTGGAAATGGGTCAAATATGCAGAATGTTCTGGAAAAAGCACAGAAAGTGCAGGAGCTGGATGATTCTTTGTGGCCAAACTAGGACAAGGTAACAACACACAGAGTTAAGGATAAAGTGTGAACTTTTGAACTGGTTCGTTCATATAAATTCGGTTACTATCATGGCTTGTACTCTACACAGTATACAATCATGTGTTATATCTTATTGATCCATATTCTGTAAGGTGTATAAGTAAACTATGACACGAGCTGGATATTATGTACAAGTTGTAATTTACATTTACATTTACAGCATTTGGCAGACGCCCTTATCCAGAGCGACGTACATACTGTAAGTGCTTAAATCTCTAACATTGAATACATTAATGATGGTTCACTAGGTTACATACTTAAGATACCATGAGTTTGAAACATTTGTTCAAAGTTACAATGAAAAAGGGTCAAAGTTTCTTTTTTTTTTTAAATGCAAAAAATAGGGAAAGAAGTGCTAGGCGAAGTGTTTCCTGAAAAACTAGGTCTTCACTTGAAATTAGCCAGTGACTCAGCTGTGACTCAATTTAGGCAGAATTGCTATCAGAAAACAATGTAACCTAACAGAAAGGAAACCATCATCAGGTCTAGGGTATTTTTCTTTTCCGCACAACTCCATAGAAACTCTAAAGACTCCCAGGATACCTTAACTTTCTAAATTACTCAAATAACAACCATGTGATTCACAAGATGACCGTTTCCATGTATAAACGTGCTGCTGCTTCATGATTGGTTGATTAGATAACTGCATACAGTACATGAGCGGCTGTTCCTAATAAAGTGACCACTATGTAAAATCCAGTCTAACTCAGATACAGATACTAAAGAGATACAGATACAGATAAAGGCACTGTGTTACAACCTCAGTACACAAACACAAATACACAAGTGTGTGTCTGGAGGTTTATTTATTTTGTTTAAAGAATGGGTTTTAACTCTACTGTAAGACACCTGGCTCTGATACTCAGACACACCCACAGGCACAAATAGCTAAATCAGGTGTGTTAGGGTAGGACAGCTTTCCAGAACATGACTGAAAAACCCTGTTCTACACATAATGATAGATCGCAGTGTCAAAAGAGTTCACATGAGCAGAGAGGGAAAAAAAAACAAAAAAACAGACAGCCATAGAGTCGATCTCTGACAGACACTTCATAATCTGAGTGCTTAGGCATTCTTGTGAAATGACACAAGTGAAGCAGATTAAGGTAATTAGCTCACTAGCTAACATGGAAACACACACCCAGGCTGGTGGCATGAGTGTTTTTTACACACACACACACACACACACACACACACACACACACACACACACACACACACACACACACACACACACACACACACACACACACACACACACACACAGATCAGAGACTCAAGGATAGGATTCTGGATACTCAAATTCCTCAAAAGCATTTTTATTTTAAAGAGATGCAATATTTCTATGTTGCTGTTCTTGAGCTTTAGTTCTATGTTATTTTTATTTTTTTTGTATGTGTGTGTGAGGTAACATTCACTCTTTTAACAAGTAATGAGTTTCTACTCATGTTCCACACACGTGAATGAAAGAGGGAATTGACCGAATGCGTGATGTGGTGACGTCACATGACACGGATCGACCCAAATCTGTAGAAAATCTGCCTCGTTGTGAAACATTCTAATCTCATCCGAACGTCACACACACACACAAGAATTTGTTTGATTTTGTGTTCATTTCTGGAAGGATTGACGAGTCGATGCATAAATCCCAGTCGTAGTCTTCATCTTAGTCCAGGTTTAATATAGATTTGTACCTAAGAACTGCACTGTCCAGTTCTCATCCAGCACACTTAGTTTGATGTTCAACTCTACAATTAGATTTTACAGACTAATTATTTCTAATCCCAGTTTCCTCTCAAAGTTTCTTCCTCCTGTCAGCTCATGGACTTTCTCAAGTCTTGACCTCTTTCACCTTTGTCGTATTTGACTGTAGATGTGTCTGTAAGTAAAGCTGCCCGATGACAAGGTCTCATGTTAAAAACGCTTTAAATACACAGTTATTAATAAAGCTACCATCACACGCTGAACCATCGTAAAGAGTTTCCCACTGGGAAGTTTGGATCCTCCGAGCCTCAGGTCGTAATTACGAGTAGGAAACTCTGACACCTGAATTTTGGATTCCGTGAGCTTGCGAAGCTACTTAAATAATTCAAAATAAAAATAAATAAATAAATAAATAAATAAATAAATAAATAAATAAATAAATAAACCTGGTGCCATTCATTTCAACACAAAGTGAAAAAAAATATGAAAACAACGTACTCATAATTAACACCGGAATTTGGAAGTTGGATAAATCCCATAGTTCACGAAGGCAGCGTTAAACTCTTTTTTTTTTTTTATTTCTTTCTTTATCATAGCATTTCTGTTTAAAATGCAATCCAGTATCCAGTGGTGCTCCACAACATCTTTAAACCTTCCGGAATTAAAACAAACTCATTCCCTGCATTCATTTCCATGCATTTCATCAATTTACCAGCTCACTGCAGGAAGGAAGGAAGTGGTATTTTTTTTTTTCTGAATAACTCTTCAAATTCTCAAACCTCAAAGTTCCTTCCGATGAAACGCAGTCGATGGGCTTTGTTGAGAAAAGCGACGGTCCAGAATGCAAATGCGAGGGTGTATCCACTCTTTGTCCGAGTCCTCCCTTTCCTCCTTTCTCCATTCCTCTTTCCCCTACGCGTTCTCCTGCTCCTGTTTCAGACAGGCTGTTCTTTCACTCGGGCCCTGGGGGCTGGGGGCCGCTTGCTTATCGCAGCACTTTATCAGCAGGAGGGAAGGGGATGTGGGCTACACCAATCCTCTGAGCTGTCAGCAAACAGCCGCTTTGTAACCTGTGACTGGGAGAAGTGGTGTGTGGGGAAGGAGCCGTGTGTCTGTTGAGTGTAGCTTTACATAAGTGTGTGTTTCAGATCCGAGTAGGAGGCCACGTCTGGCTGCATGGGTATAATGACTTTCCTCATACTTCCACTTTTGGCCGGCGAACGCTTGCGTTTTTGTACAGTGTGCCTCGCTACGCTAAATCAAAGCATCTTTCTTCAGCAGAATGTTTCATACCAGACTTTCTTTCATCTTCAGCCTGCCTTGCAATAGCATCCCTTTAGCTGATAGACATCAGAAGGCTTTTTCCGGGTCATGGCCGAGTTTTCCAAAATGTAGCTAAGCTCATATTTAAACACCGGCGCTGATGTTCGCCTCGGTTCATCTTTATTCAAATATCAAATGTCACAAATGAACCATTTCCAGCGTGTATTTTATAGTCAGGAACATTCGAATAATAAAATCCAAGCTGCGGTCCAGTTGTTTTCCAGGAATGACTGTTTTATTCTGTTATTTATCAAATACTCAGATCTACATGTAAGATAGAAACGAGAGTTCAGTTCCAGAAACATTTAGTGTGGTGACACATCACACATATTCTTATTCTCTTATGCTAGAAAAAAAAAATAAAAAATTCTAGATCATTTCTATCTTGTGTTCTAACTTCCGGTGTTCTAACTTCCGTCTCTTGTTTGCGGTTTCTCTCTCTTGAAGTTAAAAAGACAAAGATGCAGAAGTTCTGAAGTTCAGTCACTGAAACATGCTTAAAAGTTATTCCACATGGTTCATCTGTGGAATCCCAAACTGGTGCAACCAGTTTATCTCATTGCTATCTCATTGTTTGCAACTGATGGTTGAGGGCCTTGCTCAGGGGCCCAGCAGCTAATCACAACCTTCTTATTAATAATAATAATAATAATAATAATAATAATAATAATAATAATAATAATAATAATACATCTGACACATGTTCATATGTATGTTCTGTTACATACATTTCTTTTGGATAAATCACCAAACAAAGACACGTGTTAGCATAAAATCTCTAGCTATAAACAATGATGTGAAAAAAACCTCCTGGATCTTGTGTTGATGATCTAACCTTGACCTCCAGACAGGTCAGGGTGTAGTAGTGCTCCTCACACACGGCCGCTTGTTCCTCACCTCGCCATCTTTAACAACACCTCTTTAAAAATGGAAGCACCCTCTCAGAAGCTTCGGGTTACTGCGGCACGACTCGAGTCCACACCTGCCTCAGCGTTTATAATGCAGCCTTTCATCCACATCAACTGACGAAAAATCAGCATGCAGGCTGTGGGTTTGGAAAAAAAAAAAAAAAACATTAGCAGGCATCGGCCAGGTCTTTTAAAGTTTCCTCGCATCTTGATTAGCAGCTTTTAGAAGAATTAATTCGAAGCATTTACCAGTCATCTAATACTACCTGTTATTTGTTCAGTAACAGTCGAGCAATGATTTATTCATGTTTTTACTTCAAACTGATTCTAAATGAATCAAATAAAAGTCTTCACGGAAGGACAATAATCACCGGTGAGACAGTGTGATACAAAGAGAATCATTTTTCTTATAACAGGAAGTGTTTTATTCCACTTCTACCACACATATACTGTACATCATGCATCTTCAGGCTGTCTAAATTTGAGAATAATTCTATCACATTATTAAGCAGGATGTTTACTGGATTCATTATTTGTGTAAGGTTATAGATGTAGACATGGTACAGAGCGCAGATCTGTGGTAAGAGTGAGTCACTCAGGAGCTTTCAACACATTTAGCTCGGCCTCCTCGGTCTCTGACCCCAGTGTTTTAGCACCTTTTAGCCGTCTTTTGGTTTCCAAACAAAGCCGAGCTGTGTACGCGGCGCCCGGTGAAACGTGTGCAGTCGCCCGTGCTCGGCTGCCGAGTGACATGAAACCCTGCGCTGTGTTCTGCTTTCATTAAGCATGCCCTGAACACACACGTCCCGTGCGTAATTATCCAGAGTGCACGAGGACGGAGGAGAGGAAAATACTGCAGTGTTTTTGGCAATGAAATACGTTTTGGAAATAAAAGTGTTTTGAAAGTTTTGAGAACGTTCTAAAGTGTCGTTAACGTTTGCAGACAAATCCACCCTGATTAGCACAGCACAACAAAATGTATAATAAAATGTATTCATTTAATAAGCTTGTTATTGTGTTTTCTTTCCAGTTCATTTTCCTACATTACCCACAATGCCGTTTGATTATGTATCTCTAGTCATGCAGTGGGATTCATCCCTCGCTTTATCTTAACTAAAGAGAGCGATGCTGCAGAGCTTTAGTCCTCTTTATTCTCTTTATCACACAGATAAGCGTCTTTGTCACGTCTCCATCAACGTCGTTACTCACTGTCTTTTGTTTTTAGGAAACTATTATTCCTCGTTGTAATATATATTTTTTTCTCCTTTTACTATACAACTCCACTGTAACTGTTCTAGCAAGAAAAACGTCCCGCTGTAACGTCAACCTGACACACAACTGCTACCTTCCCACAGGAATAAAGTAAATACACCTCTGACTAATACGTTAACCTCAGGACTGCTACAGTACATTACAGGGTGAAGTTTAACTCCAACTAAAGGAAAAGTAACGGATGACATTATGACAAAAACAAACAGTGAGATTATTAAGGCAATTTTACACAATGCTACTAATTTTGAGCTTGAAATGCTCTTGTTTTGTGGCTAAAATTCTTCACACAACTCATGCGTTCCTGTTGGAAAACAAGCTAAAAAAAAACCTCAAGAGTAAATAAACAGACAGCCTGCAATTTGCAATGCTTCTGTAATTTCTTTGAATTGAAGTCCCAGTGAAGACATTACAGATGTTCACACTTGCCCTTAATTACTCTGTGTGTCAGAACCGCAGGGTGTGTGTGTGTGTGTGTGTGTATATGTGTGTGTGTTCGTGGAATGCTGTGGTCTGCTACTTAGGCAAATTGGAGATAAACGGTGTTTAGACACAGCCACTTAATTGAGAGGCCGCATCAGTGACAGCTCCATCCATCATGCGCTGAGAAAGGCGTTTTTTTTTGTTTTTTTTTGACATATCAAACACCATTTTCTGGCTCATTTAAGGGGAGAATCAACACTGTGCCTCCCTTTGACTTGTCAAAAAAGGCCTGTGTGAGAAAGTGAAAGAAAGGAGCTGCTGGAGATGAAGCCTCCCATACTGTAACTCTCACTAACTGGAAAGAGGTTGTATTTCATATCATTTTATACAAGTTAAGCTAAAGGTCAAGGTATGAATTTTAAATCCACTGGCAAACCAAATCCTAATTTTTAGAGCTCAGATGAACTTTTTAGAGTCAGAAGGCGTATGGACACAGTGAAAAGGAAATGATTTATAATCACATTGTCAAGTGTGATGCCGATGAGGTTCCCTTTTGAGTCTGGATACTCTCGAGGTTTCTTCCTCATATCTTCCTCGCCATCGTCACCTCTGGCTCGTTCATCCGGGATGAATTTAAAATGTATCATTTGTTTCCTGAAATTATAGATTAGTGTAAAGCTGCTTTGTGACAATATCCAGTGTTAAAAGTGCCACACATATCCATTTGAACTGTATTGCATCGAAATCATATTGAGATGCTAGCTAGCCTTGAATAATTCCGTCTATCCATAACTGATACATTCACCGATCACTTACAGAATTTTTATCAATGTCTCAAGCATGATAATAATCATAAACATAACCAAATTTTATTCTCTTAATGTAGCTAACAATTTCACTATTTCTAATTACAGTAAATTAACAACCATGCCATAGATTTGTTAATGTTTTTATTTTTGGATAACCAAAGCATGGGACTTTGCAGCACACTGGAGTTTTTTTTTTTTGTTTGTTTGTTTGTTTTCCTGAGGAACTAAATAATAATATCAGATTTATCCACCACTGGTTTTCTGATTTTCTGGATTTCTGGTCAAAATGGAATAGATTTTGAAGAGTGTTTAATATTTAGTGATGATTTAGTGTTTAATATTTAGTTTAGTTAATTCACGCATGAGCACACTTAGACCCGAGCAGAGATGATATAAGTCCAGGTCGTGTTGATTTGATTGGTGCTTTGTGCAATATTGCTGCAGGGGCGTATGACAGTAGTGGGGTGTAGGCTGATGGATGACGTTTCCACCCGTGTTATCTTAATGAGAGAAGCTCCCTCTTTCTCTCTCTCCTTGGCTCTCAGCCTCGACCTCACTGCCTCCCACTGTTTCATTAGGGAGAGCTGACCTCACTCAATAATACTGCTCAGGGAGTGAGACAGGAGGTACATTTTTCATTAAAAGGTTTATAAAAGTTGAAGTGAAAGTCCAAAATGTCAGCAAAAGAAAATGTTACATTTTTTGCATAGTTGAACTGTTGTGTTTCTTGAAGAGCCACAACAAGATGATGTACATGAAATGGAGCCAGTCCAACAACACGATATAAAAACAGATATCTGTGTGCTTAAAATCTATTTATGTTAAATATCTCAAGGGTATCTCAGTGACAACAGGCTGAGAAGGTCAGTCTAGACTTCTCCAATAATAGCCCCAGATATCAGCTCCTCTCATGGGATCGCCAGACCTTCCTAAGCGAGTCCTAGGTCTGGCCTGCCATGACCATTAAGTATGATACGTCTGATACAGCTTTAGTTAGATCCCAACATGGGGGAAACTTTAAAGTAGCTTCAACCAACTAAACTGACTCCTTCAGATGTAGAAGATCTGGGATTCTACTTCAAGCCACTCCAAGATTGCAGAGTTCCTTATGCTATTTTTAAAGTAAGCCCCACCTGCAGATGGACCTCATTTGTGTCAGCTGTACTTGCAACCATATCCTTCTGGTCACTACCCACAACTTGGAACCAAAAGTCACCATAGCTTGGTCCTACATCAAGGAAGTCCCAGATTGCAGAGTTCCACAGCTATCTTTGAGAGTAAGCTGTACTTTTTGTACATTTGATTTCTGTCAGCTGTACTTGCAACCATATGCTTCTGGTAACTATCCAAAACCTAGGACTGTACGTTAAAATACTGTAAGTACAAAGATTGCCCTGAAAACAGAGAGCTTCGTCTGCAAACCGAGTACCTGCTTAACCATCGTGTATCGGTACTGTAAAATTGTTGGGCTCAGCTTATTGATTAATTGATTTATTTTTTCTCACTCATTCCCAAGATACTTAAAATTGACTGAAAGGTGCAATGACACTTTCCTATTTCTTGAAGAAAACCAGCCTTAGAGATGCTGATATGCTGATTAAAGATGGTTCACATTCTGCAATGGAACCTATACAGTGACCCACATGAACCCTCACACCTATACAAGAATACGTAGATGGTCCATTGTTTTACAGCCTTTTTGGTCCCCCCCAGAACACTGGCATAGAATTTCTTGGTTTGCTTAGCATTGTGATTTGCCTATAATTGATATAATGCCCCTCTAATTCTCCTGATTTCCAAATAACTAGACAAATCATCTTAGTTTTCCAGTCAAAAGACATTGCCGTATATAAAGGTAGAAGATAAGTTAAGTCAACCTGGGAACGTCAAAAGTTAAGTCAACCTGTAGATGACTCAAGTTACTGTAGCATACACAAGGTTTCTGAATGATCAATAATAACCACAGCTGTAATATCCACTTTGAATAATCTACACCTTAAATTACAAGACACTTTGATTTTTATTGTATTTAATTATGTATTATTGTTTATTTATTTTGCCAAGTGTTTTATTTGGCCTCAAAAGCATCACAGCCACAGACAAAATAATAATAATAATAATAATTCAGCAATAATTTTAGTAAATAATTAGTAAAAGAAATTAATAATAATAATAAAAAGTTTGGAGCTCTATGTCCTGTAGTGAGGGATAAAATGATCCTGACTGTGTAGTGCAAACACACATCGCCCTCACACCCATACTGTATTTGACAAATTATCCCTGGCAGCGTGTGGCATTGAAGCCAAAATCGACATATAAGGAACGATCAGTGCTTCTAGATGATGACATGATGGAACTTTATTTATTTTTACAGAAGAAAAAAAAAACATCATGGTGACATATCTGTGGTTTGTTAATCATCCTGATGACTATGTAGGTGTTGAAGATGAGCCAGAGATATCTGTACGTTATTACCCCATTCGTAGACTTTCATTGCATCAAAGCTCTGATTATCAACATTATAATTAAATAATTATCGCTATTCAAATTGCTAATGTCTGAGAACAGGGATTTACAGACAGATATGTTTCCCACCCAGGTGAGCAAGTGTTCAGAACTTGATGTTCTTTCAACTATCAGGTTTTAGGCATAAGATTCCCAAGGTTCACATATGTCACTGTGGTTCGTTGCCACATCACAGCCCTGGGGTCCTTGAACCGAACGTGAGGTCTGGTTACTTTCTGTGCAGCGTTGATGTTGATGGTCTCTAATCCTCATTAGGGAGAACATTCACAGTACCACCCCCTAAGAAGTCATGCAAGGTGATTAATTACTGATGGACAGGTGATTTAAAATTGCAACTAGGTGTGAACAAGTGGGTGAATTTGTATGTTAAAGGTTCACACAATGGTGAATGATCCGGACTGTATTCTCTCCTTAGGCCAAGTGTTTCTGGGATGTGCTCCAGCTCCACCATGGCCCAGACTACAATAAATAAGTGTTTACTGAAGATGAAGAAATGAAACCAAATTGTTTTTGTTTGTTAGGTTTCCTGCAAAACACTTTTAAAGAATGAATCAACCAAACATGCAAGTGATAGAAATAAGCTACATCTATATGATATTTTGTTAATATGAAACTAAAACTTGTAGACATAAACAACACACTTAATTTATTTTGTGAACTGTGAAGCAGTTGGAGCTTTTGACTTGGTGGACCTTGTTATAAGGAATATTCTTTAAATGTGATTAAAATAAGGAACCTCAGAGCCTTTTGTATTAAACTTGGGATTCGGAAAGGATTCATAAGAAGTTCTTTCTGTGAGTATCCATTTGACTGGATTGTAATCACTCTTAATCTTTTAGCATTTTTTCTGCTATTGAATTTTGATCTTTTTGTTTCAGACTTCAGTCTAAATAAGTATAATTTTACCAACATGGTTCTCACTATTGCAAATGCATAACAAGTCACACACCTCAAGTCAAACAAAATGTTAGGGAGTTAGGGCTAGCTGTAAAGTTAGTGTTTCTACCTTTTCTTAAAGCTTCACAGGTAATC
This sequence comes from Tachysurus fulvidraco, assembly GCF_022655615.1. Lineage (NCBI taxonomy): Eukaryota > Metazoa > Chordata > Actinopteri > Siluriformes > Bagridae > Tachysurus > Tachysurus fulvidraco. The sequence goes on from NC_062518.1 coordinate 43,524,310, forward strand.
AAAGGAAATGCAACTATGCTGCCATTATTCATATAAGATTTGGCTGTTTTTAACACGGTCCCTACAAATTTTACAAGGTCCCTAAGCCACTTTGCCCAACATCCCAGCAACAAGCAATGTTACCTTTGACCTCAAGAGGCTAAAGTGTCTGCAGTCTGGTTTCCTGGAGCTTAGAGGTGAGCTCAACTTCTCCCTGAGCTTCTCTTGTTTAAAAGAGCTCTGAGTTTGGTGTTTCCCGTTAAAGACAGATTTTTCCTTTAAAAGAGGGACTTCCTCCAAACTTCTCCTGGTGTTATAGAAAGTTATAGAAAACTTCAGTACTTTTTGCTGGAACTTGATGGAAATATAATTTTTTTAGATGTCTACACAGATACTTCAGAATGAATCCTAATCTAATAATTACTGGACATTCCTGATCTTCAACCTGAGAGCACTTCCTTATCACAGACTGACCTTTGTAAATCGAAAGCAAGGTTTTTCCGCAATTGTGCAAAAGCAATAATATTGTTCTCCTCGCAAAGAAGGTCAGAAAAACACATCCTTGGGATCCATGCATTTGTCATGCATCAACCTTTAACGTAGGCCTTGAGTGTTGGGTGACACACACACACACACACACACACACACACACACACACACACACACACACACACACACACACACACACATACAATTACACAGCAGTCACTAATACACCACATGGTTGTCCCTGTGGAAGTGGGCAGGAAGGAGTAGTGTTTGTTAAGCATTTGCTGTATATAAAGGTGTTTTTCCTGACACTTTAGCAGACAGCAAGAGTGACCTTGTGTGTCCTCAAGCATCCGTCGACCTCATGAGTTACAATAAGCAATAAGAATTGCAGGTTTCAGCTACTTTTCAGCATGACATGTATTTGTTTACATCACATGTAATGTGCAGAACAGCTACAAGTAAGTAGCTATAAAAAGTTGTTCATCATCAACCCCATCAGTTGTTCTTTTATCTCTCTTGTTAGTTTCATTAACTTATCAAACTTTATTAACTTCTAACAATTTAAGTGCCCTGAACTCTTTCCTGTTGAAGCAAATCCCACCAAAATGCCTTTAAGAAACCATCACATGAAGATTTTTAAAAAATCTGTACACATAGAGCTTCTGCCATAAAAGTCTATGTGCATGTTACTATAAAAAAACAAGAACATACTGATGAATAAGAGAATAAATATAACTTGCAAATGAACTGTAATCAGGAATTTATTAAAAGAAATCCTTTCAGCAAAATAGACATGGTGGCTCTGAATAGCATGCTTTGTCACTATCAAGTGTAATTATTATAATATTTCATAAATATCCGAACATTTGAAGCATACTTTTTGTCTTGTTTGTCTTGTGACAAACACAAATATATCTATGCATTTGTTTTAGATACAGAAACCTGAAGTGACTCAAAGAGAGAATGTGAAAGTGAAAACAAAGAGAATGACTTGAGAAATTTAATGAACTGACAGCTGTTTTGTTTTCTTTAGTCATTAATGAAGAAAATGTAAAGGGATAATAACAGTGTAAACGAGCCAAAACTGTTGAAAATATCAACATTTACCTCAGATTTGTTGATGTTGATTGGCAAGAAATACTCTGTGACTGCAATTTATATGTATGCGATAATTAGCCTTGATTGCTAGCTGATCTTGCACATGACAAATCCCCTCCCCCACATTGATCAACCGCATTGTATATATATATCTTCTTTTAAACACAATACCCTAAAGTGTGTGTGTGTGTGTGTGTGTGTGTGTGTGTGTGTGTGTGTGTGTGTGTGTGTGTGTGTGTGTGTGTGTGTGTGTGTGTGTGTGTGTGAGTGTGTGTGTGTGTGTGTGTGTGTGTGTGTGTGTGTGTGTGTGTGTGTGTGTGTGTGTGTGTGTGTGTGTGTGTGTGTGTGTTGCTCATATGGGACAAAATTCAGAGAAGGATTTGAGCGTCCAAAAGCAAGCAGGATGTTTAGAGAATTGTCCTCCTTTTATGTTTTTCTTCTAGCTCTCTCTTCTTTCTTTCTTTCTTTCTTTCTTTCTTTCTTTCTTTCTTTCTTTCTTTCTTTCTTTCTTTCTTTCTTTCTTTCTTTCTCACTCACTCACTCATTCTCTCTCTCTCTCTCTCTCTCTCTCTCTCTCTCTCTCTCTCTCTCTCTCTCTCTCTCTCTCTCTCTCTCTCTCTCTCTCTCTCTCTCTCTCTCTCCTCTGGCAGGCTCCAGCCTTTTCTTCTTTACAGAAAGCCTACTCTGCACATTCTGCAGACACTTGGTCTTCAGGGAGGAAATAGGGAGGAAATTGTGCAGAAAGTATAAAACTCAAGCTCTCGTATTCTCTCTTTCTCTTTCCCTTTGCTCCCTCTTTCTTACTTCTCTCCAAAAGGCACTTTGTTTAAGTCAGGAGAATTGACTTGTTCTCTTGGTAAGAAATCACGATTTTGGACAGAAAAGGGTTTTATGTCATTTAATTAAAATCCAGTACCACATATATTTCACAAATGCTTTTAAAGCATTTATATAGTTAGTAAGTCTCAGTTTTGACTTGCTGGAGAAGAAGGAATGTCTTCGCATATTCGCCGCATTTATTTATTTCTTTATTTATTTAAATAAAGGAGTAGTAGATGGTTTTAAATTGTCCTTCTATCTTTCCCTTTACCTTGTTGAAGGGATAAGTCATACATTCTCATTTAGTCACTTTTAGTGCTTATTCAAGAGCTCTGTATGTGTGTAGCACAGAGGGAGCTGTTTACCTTTCAGGATACATGCCTTCATTACATCTGGAGAGATTTTCTTTGTGGACTTTAGTGTCGAATTAACCCATAAACCTTCACTGCTGCAGATTAATCTGCTTGATAGCCAGACAGTGAGCATCATGCTTAAAGCCGTAGTCCTTAAAGTCATTCTAGTCCATTTTAGTACTTTTATCCTGCCAATACAGCAGGTTCTCAACATGTCCAGAGTCTTTAGAATTGTGAAGTTGTACAGTCAAAAGTCCTTTAAACCTTCTGGTGCCTTTTTTAAAATTTTTATTATTATTTTTTTAATTGATTAAGATTTGTTTATTAACCGATAATCATCACACATCATCGTTTAAAGATATTTGAGAACGCATCAAGTTTAGCTAATATGTCCATTTTAGGCTTCTGTTATCTTTTTAACTGACCCTGAAATTACGTTCGTCTCTGTTCGGCTCTCCCTCTTTTCCTAACGGAGAAGGCAACACAAGGTGGAGATGAGGGCAGGAGGGAGGGAGCAAAGTCTGTTTTGGAAAGAGGAAGACATTTGCAGTTCATCTTACAAGCAGCAGAGGGCTCTATCCATTACAACCTGCCCCTTTAAAGAGATATTATACTGTTATAACACATGCTTTGTGTCTTCAAAACAGTTACATAGTATCCAGAGACCCAAATGTTTCTAGTAAAGGAACAATGGGGGAAAACTGTGATATAAATGTATGCATCATATACAGTATATAGTGTGGTATATAACGCTTATATAATGTCATGATGATGCTATTTACTGTACAAAGATTTACATAAATTGCTATATACATGAATTGCTATGCTTTGGATAGATGGAACGTTAAAGAGGAACTAATTAACTAGTTCAATTATTGGTATTTTGTAATGGATATTGACAAGGGTATGTTTTATTCTTGGTGTTAGCAGATAATCTTGAAAACATCCTTAGTTATTATAATACACATGGTAATTAATTTACCAGGGACATGAAGACTGAATAGTGAAATTAATTTGAATCATTTGCTGTAAGCGGCTGTATTTTCTACAATTTGGTACAAAGGACTTTTTATTTTTGCAGCTTGTGACATTTTTTTTTACAGTAACTGTATCCACATGTCATTAAAATAATAACCAACTTGAAGGAAATTATTCTCCTGGTATCTTTAATTAAATGTCAAATCGATGACCTATCAAATGAAAGAAACAAACAGATAAATTAAAATACACAAATGCACTACTATAAATTCGACCATGAGCCCGAAAATGACAAGATATAACCATTTTCTGTTCAACATGACAGGAACAGTGACACGCATAACAGTCTGATGTCAGAGGGAAGCAATAAAAAGGTTTGAACTTCAGTTAGAAATGTTCTAACAGAATGACGCTTGACTTTTATAATCATCCTAAATATCACAGGTCTTTGCAGACGTCCTACTATTGTCCTTTATGTGTAATAACTGCAGGGTGTGTCTGCGCTCTTTCCTTGCACCGCATCTCTGTCTTGCAGGGGTGGGGGAACAGGTCCAGTGGCCCACATCTATCTATCTGTCTGCTCATCAGTCAGGAAGGAAAAGAAAGGACCTCTTCCCCATCCTGACATACTCACACTGGGAATGTGTGTAAATTATGAGGACCTGACAGAGAGACTACTATTCACTGCAGTGTTTTCATTCGTCCTGATGCATTCGAATCGTATTGAAGTGGACAAACAAAAGCTGAGGCATGTAACAGGAAGGGAATCAAATCTTAAAGAGAGTTAGTGAGAATCCAGCTTTAATTACCAAGTGATTCTTTCATATTATATTGCAACTCCCAAGAGGAACATTGTACATTAGCATTCTATATGATCTGTAGTTTTTAATCTCAGTTTTAGTAACTGGGTTATTTCTGTGGATCTTAAGCCTTTACCATGAACACCTTGGATGGAAGACCAGTTCATTGCAAAGCACCAATCTAGCACATTTTTTTGGAAGCAGGAGGAATGAACTGTTACCCCAACACGGTAACCCCACCTCAGGATAAAATCAGATACCCTGGAGCTGTGAAGTGCCAACACTTTGTGCTATACTACCATGCCACCTTTGTATGGACTGCAGTATGTGCCAGCAGAAGGGTACGGTATCCTAAAATAGTGGTAATAATCTGGAATTACTGGACTAGCATCTCATTAGTCCTGTAGAAAACCCAATAAATCAAGTGTGATAGCTGTCATTTCATCTCGATTGTTTTTTTTTTTTGTTTTGTAATTATCGACTTCATATGTTTTTGGGCCCTGAGCCAAATTCTAGCATCACAATTAACATTGTAAATAAAATTCGCCTTACCGACTTATCTTTTGTGTGCTATGGAACATTCGAGCTAACAGGCTGTGATCTGTCTGCTTGTTGCAAAGAAACAAAGCAAAGCCATCAAAGGATTGTTAATTGGCACTTGTTTATTATTCTTGGTTCCGACGTAGCAATTGCTAGAATTTTTTCGTTGTCAAACGAACCACAAATGGGTTGGCAAGTTGATGGAAAATGATTTGGTCTATATGCTGGTCACAGATTCGTGCAGACTCTTCAGATTGTTTGTAATGAAGCATCAGAACAGCAGCAGATCTTGAAAAGGCAAATAGGGAACAAATCACTCAGGCGTCAACTCGTTTGAAGCTGAAAACGTGGCTGCCATGCCCGCTTAGGAATGTAAACAAACAGACCCTGGAAAGCCATAAATCAAAAAATGGAGGGGGGGTTGATGTTCTCTCATTCTGTCTTAATTTTGCCCCACCCCCTTTTTTTTTGCTTGGACTAAATATCAGGTTTCTCAAAGTACATGTGGCCTTGGATTCCATGCTCACAACAGCAGTATTCATCACCCTGATGGTGCCTTTGGTTTTGGGGAGGTCCAAGTCTGAATACTTAACAGGAGGGCAACTCAGTAGGGCACATTTGTAAGACCTCACTGGTGCTAATCAGGAAGCGCTAACAGGAAGCAGGGCTTCTGGTCTGCTCGTGATTACCTCCAAATGGAGCTGAGGCAGCAGAGCATGCGGTGGCAGAAGGGCAGTGTTGGGTTTCCGGATGATTCTGTCCAGTACTGCAACGTCTGGATGGCAGTAATTTTTTTATGTGACATGACTCCTTAAAAAGTTGCAGCCAATCAGGATGATTTGTGTGATGTCTGTTTCGGATTGGCAGCATTAGTTATATGGCTTGTTAAATTGCCCTCTCAGTTTTCGTCTGTTTAAATACAATAGTCTAGATCTCACGTTTAAAAGGTGGGTCTCCTTTAGGTTAATAGTAGTTTGCATTAAAAGTGCATTAAGACACGTTTTCTTTTAAAAGAGAAATGTCATGTTCAAGTACAGCAAACCAAACATGGTCTGCACAAGTATGGCATGAAAATGCTGAACACATATATCTTTCACCCAGATCTTTCAAAACTGTTTTCTAACACACTTTCCCACTCTGTGGCCTGGCAATACATGAGATCTGCAATTAGATGAGGTGAAAAAAATTTGTAATATTTGCCAAGTCAGCGATTACTGCCACAGGTGACCTGTCATTCCTGTAGAGGGGGTAAGAAATGCGGTTAATCACATCTGACATTCTGGGGAATTTTCTGTTCATTCCTCAGAGAAGTGGCTTAGGCAGCATGCCTACATGTGTTCAGTCTTGTGCTCCATTTCTTCACCTCTCGGAGGAGTCCCAGCCAGCACCTGGGGATTTCCACTGCCAACAATTCAGCCTTTCCACCAGAGCTTCATCTGTCCTCTCTGTGTCAGGGAAAATGATGGATACGAGCAAATTCATAATGTGGTTAGCAAAGTAATTGTGAACAAAAGTCTGAGGCCACTAGAGGATGAGTTTACTTTTGAGTCTGGATCGCCTCGAGGGTTCTTCCTCATGTCATCTAAAGGAGATTTTCATCAGCGTTGTCACCTCTGGCTTGAAAATGAGGGGTATAAATCTCCTTAATGGGTTCTGCAAAGCTGCTTTTTTGACAATGTCTTTTATTAAAAGTGCTATGCAGATAAAATAGAATTGAATTTATTGAGGTGATAAGAAACACAGCTAATAAAAGCAAAGTATCAATTCCCACATGGACTAGCATACGTTGTTCAATTATGACCAAAGGTTTGTGGAAACCTGACAATTTTAGTCATGGGTTTTTGTTGAACATCCCATTCTGGTTTAGCACCCCTCCGTTATTCTGTGAAAGCTTTCCTCTAGATTTTGGAGAGTAATCAGAAGAGCATCAGTGAAGCTGTGGACTGATGTTGGACAAGGAGCCCTGGGGCACATCAACATACCAGTTCATCCCAATGGTGTTGCGTGGGGTTGAGGTCAGGGCTCTGTGCAGGCCACACAAGATCTTCCCCTATCCTTGGCAAACTATTTTTTTCATGGAGCTTGCTTTGTAATGGTACAGGATACAAATCCATTCTATACAACTGTGTACCTCCAGCTATTAGCCATTCGTTTGGGGATGTCATCTAACTTATGACTTCTCACTTATTAAAAAAACCTTTTCAAGTCCAAATCAAGTCCAACGTTTTAACGCTGCTAATCAAGTCAAATCTGAAATAGTCGTGAAGTCAAGAGGCACATTTTCACAAGTTCACTAGCCTAATCTGAGTAATTCTATATCGTTTAAAGCATTACTTCAATTTTGTACATATATTCTACAGTGCCTGTGTTCCCAGACTCAACAATCACTTTATAGCTTCACTTCCCCCGACTAATTCTTCTTTCTTTCTGAGATAATGCTTAAATGTCTAAGTGCACTCATTTTTCTCTCCTTGTCCTTTTTTTTTTTCTTTCCCAGGGAAGTCTCTTACACAATTTGTCAGTTGCTTAATCCTTTCCATGCACAAAGACAGGCACTCTTTCATTTGCTGGAGCTGAGGTGGATGTGGAGCGAGTGAACCGCCGATTGTTCGTGGGGTAATTAAAGAGGATTTGGCAGCTCTGTCTCTGCTTGCTATACCTGGGCTTAAAGTGTCTGCTGCAACAGTTTGACACTCGTATAACCCACTCGTGCATGCCGAATATTGCTCTTTGACTGTCAGAAAGAGATTTCATCTTTTTCACGTGTAACACCCCCCTCCCATCCCTCTCTCTCTGTACTTCCCATCTCATGCAGTACCAAATTTCTGCCTCTGGCTTTTAGATTGAGACATTTTACATGTTCCTGTGGTGCAACCTTTTAAAAGGTCATTGATTTTTACAAGGTTGTAAAAGGCAAATAGGTTATTCACGGCCCCTGACCAGCTGCTTACGCCCACCCTGCACTACCGGACAGGTGCTGCTTATTGTCTGTTGATAACATCTTCAAAACCACCCAGTTTATGGGGACCAGAAAAAAGCAGATGGAGAATGTACCAAGAGCTATATATAAATATATATATATACAATATTTAGATTCTCAGAAGGAGCCTGAAAGTATCAAGTGATGTTTGTGTGGGTTTTGTATGTTTCATTGTGGAATATTTTCATTAGCGCTAATAAAAAACAGAGCAGTTTGTGTGTTTATTGTATTTTACATTTTTTTCCCCGGTGTGATTGCATTTTACACTCGCATTGAAATTTCTCTATCATTTTGGACACTATCATGCAGCATCATGACCGATAATCCAGGTGTCGTAGGTGTTCTTCTGTCACATGACCTTTCATCGATAACATCATGAAAAAATGTGGTAACAATTTTAATACGTGAAGCCTTAGTTTCCAAGTTTCCACGGCAACCCATCATCCATAGCGCTCGAAATTCGATTTTGCGAATGCATATGCAAATCGAGTTCACTGGCCACGCCCCCGAGTACACAATGATTTTAATTCTTTTTTTTTTTTTTTACATTTTTAAATTTTTTAAGTATTTCTGAGATCTTGCAAAATAATGGAAAAATGTAACCACTAAATTAAGGTACATTTAGTAATTACAGTTTGGGTTACAGCTACATATTTACATACATTTATTTTAGCTTTAAGATATTGAGAGACTGTAATAATGTATTTTTTTTTAATGTAATAATATATTTTTACCAAGCATTTAGCATAAGCATTAAAAGAACTTGCTTAGCATTTTAAATAACCTGCTTTACATAATTCTTGCCCAAATGCTTATTTTTTTCCATCATTTCGCCATTGATCATCTTTGGTAAACCTTTAAACAATATACCACACAAACATAAACACATTAAGTTACTTTTAGTAAAGTTTGTACGTTTATACTTGGACTTTTTTTTTAGAATTTAAACTGTGCTAACGCATCCCCAGCAATTTCACCTGAGTTCTCGATCTCACACGACTACCAAACCATCGTTAGGCATGACGCCAGCAAGTTTTCACGTTACACCATGACTCCTGTAGGTCACGCGCTTGTGATCTGCATTTCAGTGTCACTTTTTTAAACACACTGCAACCTCTTTAAAGTTCTAACTCCTGATCTTTTTCGTTCCAGTAAATTCGGAGCGTGAAGCTCTACCGCCCCTCGCGCCTTGACCCGACGCTAACACCAGAATGTTTTTTCTACGCCCGCTTCTTCTAGGCTCTAGGCTTCCACCGTTTACCCTGACATGATCTCCTGTACATGTTCCTTCAAAGCTGCCGCCATATTAGCCGTAGCGAGCGTGCTCTGTGTGGACGCGGGCGCTGACGCTGACCTCATATAAAGAAGTGCAGGAGTTTCACGGGGTGAGGAGGAAATGTAACAATGCAACAATGAGATTGTTCCTCGCTTCCTCGGACATGAAAGACACAGATTCTTAGCTGGAGTTATTCTGAGCTTGAAAAGCTCCGTTTCTTTCCTTATTTTGCGCTGTGTTTATTTTACAAAGCGTGGTGATTTGGAGTATTAATAGAGACCAAGAAAGGTTTTTTTGGAAAGCTTCTGGTTTGAAGCGGGTGAATTCATGCAGCGTGAAGGGGACAGGGGTCAAACAGCTGCTTCAGTCCAGCGTATAGATAGAAAGAAATTTCTGTACACACTCCTTTATTTCTTATATGATCTGGAAAGAGTGCTGCTTCCTTATACAGAGCTTCCTCTGGGTAAACAGATAGAACATCCTTTACTTTCATCTTTTAAACACAAGCAATATTATAAACATGTCCTTTTTCAATTGATCGCACCTCAGCCCACTTTTCTTTCAGTTACGCCTCTCTGTTCTTTGTTTTTCCTACAACTGTCTAACGCCTGTTATGAGTCAATTGGTGGAAACGTGTCTTGTGGCATGTATATAACTGTCAGCTTTGTCGGAGGATGGAAATGTAAATAAATCCGTAAATCACAGGATGGTTAGGAGTTGAGCCAGAAAGATTTCTTTCAAGTGAACGTTTTTAAGTTGAAGTCGTTCTGTTTGCTTTGTGGTGTTTTTTTTTAAATTTTTTTTGCCTTTTCAGAGTTGCTGAGATTTCTAATCCTCTGCACTAACAACATAACTCTTCAATCGTGAAAATCGTTGTGAACGTATTGTGATAAAGTACAAAATTGTTTCAAACCACACCAGGAATATCGTTTCTATGGTAACGATTTATTTCACAGTAGACATCGGAGATTTGCCCCACATGAACAGATTCAAACAAACAAACAAACAAATTAAACACATGAACAATTTCTGTAGAGCTCCTGGAACGTTTGATATGAAAGGAGTTTCAACCGTTTAAAAAAAATCTGAGCTAAAGCTGTATGCTGTCTGTGAGGACAGAGGAATTTGTGCTTTCTTTCATTTCAATTACTTTCTCCTTATAACTCAGAGAGAGAGAGAGAGAGAGAGAGAGAGAGAGAGAGAGAGAGAGAGAGAGAGAGAGAGAGAGAGACCAGTTCCTGTTTATAGCTTATATATAACACCACAGTGTTCCTGAATTAGCTTCCACATCACACACATCAAATCAGATCTTTTTCCTTAATGTCCTGCGTTATCTAGTAAGAATGAGCACAGCGACTCACTGACACACGACACACACATCTATACAACACTGATCTAATCTAAATATTTTACAATTGGCCCGTTAATCCATGAGCAGATAGATGAACAAAATTACACAAACCCTGATGCTGCACATCGCAGGAACTGTGTAACTCATTTTATTTGTATTTATTAAGATCAGATCCTCAGACATCCAGGTGAGACACACACACACACACACACACACACACACACACACACACACACACACACACACACACACACACACACACACACACACACATTCAGTATGTAGACACACACACATCACACATGCACACACTATACATACACGCACATATACACACATTCACACATACACACACACACACACACACACACACATCACACATGATTCATGCCTACACTATACATACACGCACGTGTACATATGTACACACACATATATGTGTACACACATACACTTTACACACATACACACACACATGCACACATACAGTATTTGTAAACACATACACTATTCGCGCGCGCACACACACACACACACACACACACACACACACACACACACACACACACACACACACACACACACACAAGCATATACAGTATGTAGACACAAACACATCACACATGCATACACTATACATACACGCACGTATACATGTGCACACACACATAAATGTAAACACATACACTATTTGCATACACACACACACACACACACACACACACACACACACACACACACACACACACACACATACAAATATGTACATACAGTATGCACACACACACTGTGGGTCAAAGATAAAAAGTCTCACACTCAAACACACATATCTGGAGACTGGAGCGTCTCCTTTAAGGAGAATCGCCGTCCGGCGTCTTTGCTTTGTCTCATCAGTGTCATTTTGGCAGCAAACAGTCCAAGAACACAAGCATTGGATTTTTTCCATGAAAGACAGACAGAGGGAGATGTGTATGTGTGTGTGTGTGTGTGTGTGTGTGTGTGTGTGTGTGTGTGTGTGTGTGTGTGTGTGTGTGTGTGTGTGTGTGTGAGAGAGAGAGAGAGAGAGAGAGAGAGAGAGAGAGAGAGAGAGATCTGCTCTAACATGATCTGTATTGTCACTCCTGCCTTTTATTCTTCCTCCTGCCACAACAATACTTACATCCTCACATCACTGCACAGAATTGGGGCAATTTGTCTGCTCTCTCATGCATTTAATCCCTTCACACCGTCAACCTGCAGAGGATTAGAGCAGGGGAAAAAAAAAAAAGACTGATGCTAAAAATGTAATAAGGAAATTCCTTCAAAGTCAATTACTCAAGGGATATGCTAGAGTACGCAGATAACGTATAGGATCAGTGTGGAGATTAAATAGAGAAAAAGGAGAATGAGCCAAAAAAAAAAAAAGTATGACATGGAATGGAAAATAATATAAAGAACATCATGTTTCTACTCACAAATCAAATAAATAAATAATCAAACAAACAAACAAACAAATAAGTAAGTAAGTAAGTGAGTAAGTAAGTAAGTAAGTAAGTAAGTAAGTAAGTAAATAAATAAATATTCAATTAATATTTATTATTAATTTAATTTTTATTTTTTATTTTATATATATATAAAATATATAAATAAAATATAAATTATTTCCAAACAATCCATTAAAGATTTTTACCTGTCGGAGCACTTTGTCTTCTTTGGGAAAAATATCGGGACCTTAAATGAACTTACATGTTTTTGAGGTTTTAATTTATTCAAACTTCATAAGGAGGATATTGTAATTAATTGATGACGTATTAAAACCCACAAGTGTGTCTGTCAGTGTTCTCGTGCCATGTTGTCACATTAGGCCTCGTTATTGACGAGCTTGCTGATGGTTACTCACCCGAGGGTTTAGCGCTAGCTTAGCGAACGCTACAGTGCGTTGGCAGCAGGCCTGAGTGTGTGTGTGTGTGTGTTTGTGTGTGTGTGTGAGACCAGGAGAGGTGGAGAAGGGGGTGAGGGTGTGACACAAGTAGAAACAAAGGGCCAGTGTGCCCTGACAGTAGAGTCAAAGCAGGGCTTACGACTGTCAGCGAGGCCGTCACGGCTTTCAGCAGGAACCGAGACCAGTTTATTCCCGCCTCAGAACTGGCGATCTCAGCCAGCCAGCGATTACGCAGCTCTGAGAGATGAATGTATGCTATTTCATCTGACAGATTAATTCAGCAGATGGATGATGTGGAACGATCAGGGTTTTAAACGCTGTTAGACTGTCTTTCGACTGCAGACAGTCTGCGTACATAGCGCTCGCTCCTCGATGTCCCTGTGTGAACTTTAAATGTACCATACCTGAACCGATAAAACAAGGCGAGCGAGCATCTTGTCCCGTGTCTGAAATGACTGCATGGAAGAGCTTACAACACTCGGGCTGATGTACACACTGCTGTTTACTACAGCGCAAGACTGTAAATAAAAGAAATAAAAATGTCTACACAATATTCGGTGAAGGTTCTTCAGTTTTACTCCAAAGAACTGGAAAGCAAAAGAACCCCACAGTGTTCTAGAACCTTAAACATATGAAGAACCTATCAGAGGATCCGAATATCAAGCACTAGGTAGAACCCATTAGATCCTTTGCCTTTAAGAGCGATTTTCTTTTTAGTTTTTTATTTTTTTTTCCAATTCGATCCATTTCTTTAACTTCGATGTAAGCAATATTTAAACACTGCCTCAAAAAAAAAAAAAAAGGTAATTGCCTTACTGAAAGATCAGGCTATTTATTTTTACTTATTTTGTCACAATCATATGTACTGTTTAGATGGAAAGCAAACACGTCTTGATGAAGTGTCTCATAGCATAAACCTGTAATGATGTCAGACTTGACCGGCTGTGGGAGATTTATACTAATACAATTATGTAACTCATTTACACTCGAACATGTCAGAGCTCTCTATGGTCTGAATTATTCATTATGTTCTCGCTGCTCGGAGACAGAGTTAAAACTCCACTGGGTTCTTTACTCTATTCTCTATTAGACATCATAGACGGTGTCTCACTCCACAGTGGTGTTAATATGGAGCTCATCTGAATGTACACACTCAGGACTTCTAGTGTTTCATCACTATTCCTGGGTTTCTCTACAATACTAGGAGCCATATACAGTACAGTATGCATAGAAAAGGTTGGAGGTGTTTGTATCTTCAGAGTAAATGTTGATATTAAACCTATTTCTGAGCTCTGAGATGCACCGAGTGTTTGAGGGATAAACACAAGTCTCAGACTGAACGCTAACAGAGTCATTATTTATTTTAGATCAGACGCACAGACACAACATCAGACGTTAGGGTTAGGG